>NC_135551.1:22118502-22201002 GCF_964340395.1 Glandiceps talaboti | reverse complement strand
TCAATACTGGTAGATGACCCAGTACACACCCCCCCACACACACACACACGTACACACACGCGCGCACACACACACACACACACACCTTTCTTCCTTCCAATTGGAACACAATATCCCGGATGTGAGGACACGATTTGTTCCTAGATAGCGAACGATTTGACCAAGAAATCATATTGAATCGATTACATTTTTGAGAATCGAAAATATTGATTGCTATTGTCGTTATCAGGCATGGTATCCAGTCTGGGAGTCGCCGGTGTATTGGTGTTGGGAGCGTTGACCTCACCTCAGACAGTCCATCGCACTATCAGGCGCGCACACGTACATGTATATATACCAACATATCACGAAACTGACAGCGTTGAGTGATCGATGACTTGACATGTACTTAAGTAGTTTTCGTTCACATTCTTTGCGGTTTTGTGTGATTTATTATCAAAATTTCTATTCTTGGACATACCGTGGATTCCGTGGCTACTGTGGTGAAAAAGTGCAACCTGTGTGGTTCTATACAAATAAACATTACACGGGTGATTCGACGGTACAAAACTTCAGTTGTTAGGAGTATTTGAAGAGAAAGTATAATCAACTTGTTGATCATCTTCCTTCGCTGACAGCTTTGATTTTTTTTCTGCAGCTAGCCACTATTTTATCGTTGTTTGTCACGAGTTTGTAAAACCTTCCACACAATTTGCATTAAATATTGTAATGAACATTCTTCTCAATTAGCCGTGAAAGAGTATGAAAAAAATTACCATGATACATGTACAATGTTATGTTTTAACTGTCAGAGATTTGAGTTGATCTTAATACTCGTTGTAGTGGTTCCTGCAATACACTTTTTGTCTTGTGAAAGTTCAACCCAGACTTCATATGAAAATGTTTTCTAATTCGAAAGCGCTTCTCTGTCAGTCAGTTAGTTTGTCTGTCTGTATGTCTGTCTGTCTGTCTGTCTGTCTGTCTGTCTGTCTGTCTGTCTGTCTGGCTGGCTGGCTGGCTGTCTGCCTGTCTGTCTGTCTGTCTGTCTGACAGTGTCTGTCTGTCTGACTGACTGACTGTCTGACTGAATGACTGACTGTCTGTCTGTCTGTCTGTCTGTCTGTCTGTCTGTCTGTCTGTCTCTGTCTGTCTCTCTCTCTGTCTGTCTGTCTGTCTGGCTCTGTCTAACTGTCTGTCTATCTGTCAGTCTATGTGTCTGTCAACTTAAAGGAGGCAGTGTCTCCTCACATTGGAAGATATTTACATAGGAGCTATGCGTTTTGTTGGTCAATTTCAAATTCGATGAACTTGTTTGTATACAGTCCCGTGGATCTAAGATTGAGGTTCAAGTTCTCTGAGAGCTTAATTGCGACAGCATCATATTGTTTAGAAGGGGAACAAAATCAGCAAAGCTGTCATAGAGAATAAAACTTGGTTTTTAAATGAAAATGTTTGAATTATGCCTTTTAATTTCTTTCGAAGGTTCCTTTCAACATTGCAACATGTTTGGATCGAGTGAGAATTTTCGTGCAGACTGCAAATCCATCTCGTGTTCCGCTCCATCACTTCCCTCCCCTCCATCCCCTAACGTGCACACATTTACTATAACCATGCCTTTTCCATTGTTTTTACACCACCCTGGCATAAAATATGTGACAGTCGGCCTTACCTGTTTGTTTGTTTGTTTAGAAGCCTACAAAAACAAGCCATAAATAAATAGATAACTTATCAGATGGTCGAATATGTACCACCTATGTACAGTGACGACCTGACACCGACATCGCCCTGATTTATCACACTCTAGGTGAGGTGTCATACTGCTTTTGGTGTCGAGGCCGGCCAGGTGAGGTAGACGACCCCCAGTTCGGACTCCCACCCGGTTTGGCTCAATGGTTAATTCAAATTTAGAACACAGTGTGTTAACCATTCATTTATCGATCACTGCAATACGTGACTAGAATACATAAAAAAAAGTTGTAAATAACAAAGACAAATTGTTTGGTACACAAGTACCACGCTATGCAGCAGGTTACTGTTCGCTGTCCCTGCTTGATACAACCACGCAGAAACCAATAAGAAACTGCACATTGTACATTTTAAGATATCAGTTTCTCTACATTTATATTCGTTCAGTCTTGCTATTGTGGTATGTGCAGTTTCTTCTTGGTTTCTACGTGGTTGTATCAAACATATCCAGAGAGAACAGTACCCTGTAATTACAACTGCCGACATTAGACCGTGGACGAACGGAACCTGTTACAAACTGGGAAAGTAAACAAATGAATTGGATTAATAATACTTGGCACAGCATATTGGAAGTATATATGGAGACAAGTATTACATTCCACCATTTGATAGCCTCTTTAGTAGAGTTCACCTTCATAAACAAATTTCCAGTTCCCTTGGCATGTCGTGTGCACATATACTGAGACCCTAAAACAGTTCTTATCAAACCATAGTGTGTAATACATGTCTCTGCTGTCCCTACCTGCTGTGCCAAGTGTTATTAATCCATATCAGTTTATGCTCCCTGTTTGTAGCAGGTTCCGAATGTCCACGGTCTGATGTCGGCAGTTGCGCTGTATACTGGCATGGTACACCTGGTGCAGTACACGTGGTACTATACTGACGCTTTGCACCATTCAAATAGAAAGGTGGCAAACCAGAACAGATATTGCTATACGCCTCAATAGTAGCGCCTTCTGGTTTATTTCTCCTTATGCGTGTTACCAATTGTACATTTCCCTTTCATAGTTCGTTATGTTGATATTTTCCTTATTTTATATACACTGTACATGGAATATTGTATGTATTTTGTAATTCTATTTTTACGTTACTTTATCAAATATCTTCACTCAACAAACCGGAATGCATTATTTTCATTAAATGTTGTTTCAATTACTGAATTTGCAGAAATTATGCATTTATTTATGTTTTGTGTTTCTGCATTATTTTGTATGCAGTTGTAATAATTTGATATAATAGTTTCATTAATTTAAATCATCAAGTTCCACTCAGTTAAGTCTGGGTTGTCA
Source organism: Glandiceps talaboti (assembly GCF_964340395.1). NCBI lineage: Eukaryota > Metazoa > Hemichordata > Enteropneusta > Spengelidae > Glandiceps > Glandiceps talaboti. The sequence continues at coordinate 22,197,988 of NC_135551.1, read as the reverse complement.
ACAGCCTGGGAACTTCCAACTTCATGCTCTACTGGTCTGCTAGAGACGATCAAAATGTTCACAGCAACTTTTCTCTCTTGTTTTCCAAACAATCCCCGTTTTAATCAACGATACGAGATTATAATTAGCGACTGTAGAAGGATTTTGTTTACTACCAGCTACAAGTTATGCCTCTTAAAAAAACAACCTTCCTACTTGTTCTTTGGTTCCTCAAATATTTTCTCCTTAAAAGGAGAGGAATTTCAGTTTGTTTGACATGTAATCCATTAATGAAGGAATGCATTTATTGATCCATGCTTCGTGTTGGTTAGGTCACAGCCCTTTGGGTGCATCACCGACATACTTTTTTAGGGCGCTTGTGTAAAAACAAAGGTCTCGTTGGACTATCAACGGCGAGGGCGTTTTTCAAAATGGCGACTTGAAAACATCGAAATAGTGATCACCGTCAAATTGTTCTTTGTTATGCCCGTTAAACCATCATATCAGAATAAGATTGGTGGCATGTCACAATAGAGAGGTAAGTCGATGCTTTTTATGTGTGTTTCGGTTAGATTTACCATAGACCCTACTCGTGTAAGGTCTATGGATACTTGCTAGTGTAGCTGTAATTATACGAGTGGCTTTCTAAATTCTAGTCAGTTGGACCCCACGTCAATTGAACCCTGGCTCAATATAACTTTACGCAAGCAACTTGATCAACTTTAACTTTTCGATTTATTTTATTACTTGGTTGACAAAGTCACGGAAAATGGGTTGAAATTGACTGGATTTAATGTGTATATATTGCGAATCTGGCTGTAGTTGATTACCGTACTTAGATTAGAAGCACCACTACCCAAGCATGTACTATCCAAGATGATTCAGCACCACTTCCCAAGACAATTCGGCCCTACCAATTAAATGCTTATGTTGTTGTCCTTCTTTCATAAAGTAACCCAAACCCGAACCCTAACCTGCGTTTGGTCTCAGAATTAGTGGTCTGAGCTTTGGTACAGTATTGAAATGTGTTGGGTAGCGGTACCAAAAACACTAAGGGTGAGGCCGATCACATGTAGGGCGGAAACGGTCAGGTCCATGATACTCTAAGATAACTAAAACGTTGTTGTATATATACATGTACATGTCTTGCATGTATGTATTATGGCCGAGTCTGCTGACAGATATTATATATCTATATATTGCAGATAAAATTATAATGTGGAATACAGAAAAAAGTAAATACAGTCGACTTGAAGGAGGGAGTCATTCACCAAACCAGTCAACAGCTACAAGTCAATCCATGTCATCACAGGCATCCACAGTTGTCAGAGTTAAGAAAACGTCAATTTCTAGCAGCCAAGCTCCCATCAAGGACCGTACAGGGGCTGGACACAGTGCTGGCAGTAAACCACAACATAGGCTATCAGCCAAGGGATCAAGGTCTAAACATTCACAAAGCAAGTTCCAAAAGGTATGGAAGTACTAGTATCCTGGGGGGGGGGGGGGGGGGGGGATTGGTGGGAGGTGCACTCCACAAATTTACGTACAGGAGTGTGCGGCCCAAGTTCAAAACATCTAATCATGTATATAATTATCAAAAAACAGACTAATTCAGGATTTTCAGTCACAACCACACTGTACAATATCTTACCCACAACTCTCTCTGATTGGTATGCTTGGAGGTTCCTTATTTTATGACTTTTTCAATAATCCATACTTTTCAACATTTTAAGCATAGTAATTAAGTTTAATTAATATGTAGAAAAAGAACGCTTAGGAATCAAAAATAAAGTTCTAAATTTTGTATAAAAATGAACTAACAACTAAATTAAGCATGTGCTGTGAATAAAACACTTTTCACTGTCAAAGTGTCAATAACTTGGGTAGTCAGTGTGTATGATGAGTTTTAGTATGTAAATTTCTTTAGTCATACCTATTCAAATAAATCTATATCTTTGGCAAAGTCATAACAGGTGCATATATTTTCCTTAGTTTCGTCGCAAATATTCTGCATGTCTTTCAAGAAATTCTGCTGACAAATTCCTAAAATTGCTACTCCTTCTACAATAAATCACTGATACCAGAACCGATGAAAATGGGTATTCAGAAACTCATCAGTGGCAATTCTACGCTTGCCAATTGGAAAAAATGTTTTTACAAAACCCTATACACTGGTGAGATTTGTCTGACTTCAAGGAGATGATGTCCAACACTACAAATCAGAGAGAGTTGTGGGTAAAATGTTGTACAGTGAACCATCCTATCAATTACCTTTATTCTGATGATGTGAAGGTATTTCTAAAGTATGAAGATATTTCCTATGTTATCAAACCCATGATTATTGAAATTTCAAATGAAAATTCAACCCATGTTTAGGAATTTTTTCATGGAAAAGTGGCCCATTTGGATTGCACATACCTGTATACCATAGAACCCCACTTCCCCCCCCCCCCCCCCATTGAAAAAAACATAGTGAAGTTGTTTAAAAAATTATGAATACGAAATATCTCAACCATATGACCAGTTCAGTTGCAATCTAATAAATTACTTATTAACAAGTAAATCTTGGTGTATATTTTGCAGGAAAAAGAGAAAATGATGAGTAGCACTGGTGCGAAACATAAAACATGTAAAGAACATGTCTTTCTGACAGACGTCGCTGATGTCAGACAAATGGAGAAAGGACTGCTACAAATGTTAGATGACTTTCATTCTGGCAGACTTCAAGCATTTGGTAAGTTTAATTTCATGTGTTAGATGACATCATTAATCAACCAGGATATGAACAAATAGAACAACGTGGGTTTCTGAATATTTATGTAGAATTTTCTCCTATGTCTAAACAGCAAATACTGCAGTCGTATTGCCTGTGCAATAAGTGACTTAAAGTGTGTGAATCATGTAATACCTCCATGCATATATTAATATGTACATGTGTACTTACCACCTGTGACAAAATTCTGATATATTTTGTCTTTTATTTTTTTACAGGAAGGGAGTGTTCATTTGAACATATGGATAATGTGAGAGACCTGCAAGAGAAACTGTCAAGACTTCACTTTGATTTAGACAGCCAACAACAGACACATGGCCATGGGTAGGTTTTAGTATAGGTGTGTGTGTGTGTGTGTGTGTGTGTGTGTGTGTGTGTGTGTGTGTGTGTGTGTGTGTGTGTGCATGTGCGTACGTGTGTCACTGTAGTGTATGTATGTATGTATGTATGTATGTATGCATGTATGTATGTTTGTATGTATGTATGTATGTATGTATGTATGTATGTATGTATGTATGTATGTATGTATGTATGTGTGTGTGTTTGTATGTATGTATGTATGTATGGATGTATGTATGTATGTATGTATGTATGTATGTATGTATGTATGTAGTCACTGCTGAAAGTTCACAGTTATATTTTAGTAATGTATATGTGTATGGCTTTCACCACTAGACTTGGATCAGATGAAGCTAAAGAAACTGCAGGGGATCACATGGAACAATTAATGGTTAATGTAAGTCATAGTTTATATGCCATATTACAAGAAAATGCTACCAAGTTACTGAGTTTACCCTGTCACTAAGCTGTCCTGATAATACCTACTTGTGATGAGTTCTTTTGTGTGATAGCGATATTATATATCTGACTAACAGTTTGTGTTTTATAGTGATTAATGACAGCAGACTTTATTATTTTAGACAGATATATAATATCGCTATCAGTATCACCAACACTCACACATGGCTTAACAGAACACCATCTCAGAGCATGCACTCAGTTCACAGATTTCGGTGACATTATTATTAATTTTTTGCATGGATGTGTGTGATGTGATATTCATAGCAGGCTATCCGACCTTGGCCTTATAAATAATTGACTTACCATTAAACACCAGGGAGTGAAAGATTTCACCATCATAGATAGAGAAATATGCTTTAGCTCAAATTGTAAAAGGCTAACTCAGTAGCTTGCTATATGGCTATTGGAAAGACAAGCGCATCAAACTACCTAACATGTAAAATATGCTGATCATACCGCCACCTAGTGGTCAGCTGTAACTATGGGATTTGACATTCTGATGAGGATTGTCGACCAAGACTGTTCGAAAGCTCAACGCTAAAAACTTTGAACTGCTTGTGTACCTTGAACGTTTGAACGTTTGTTAATCATTCAGGATTTGTTGTGATCAGTTGTATTACCACAAGTACTCAATGCAGCCAGCTCCCTATGCAGACTTGAAAGCAGAAGTCAGTCTGTTTTAGTCAAATACTCAGATATACATGTGTATGCTTCAAATTAAAATTCGTTTTTGTGTCAGTAATCCAATGTATTACATTAAGTTTTAGTTCCAAACACAAAGTTGAGAATTATTACCTGAAATTTTTGACTTGAATCAAACTTAAGTCATTGTCAAGAGATTGACCCATTATTCAGAACACTTGAGATGTACATGTATGGTTTATTGCCTTTGGCCCTTGGCTCAAAAGAACATTATATCAGCCATTGAATACAAAAGAAAACTTAGATATTGATTGCTGAGACAACTCCCTTCCTTGATATAAATGCTTCGTAGACAAATTTTGCCAGGTTACATAAGACTTTAACATCTGTACTTGAAAAAAATTTGACCAAAAACTGTTGACTTTGATGTCAAAATACTCACAGTAGTAATTGTTCTGTTAGACTTTGGTAAAGGGAATATTCAAAAAGAAAATTTAAAAAACACATACTGGTATATGTTTTGTCTCTATTAACAATTTAATTCATAATAAGAGCTGCTGTGGCCTAGCGGGGAGTTTGTACGCCTCTTACCTCGGTAGTCTGGGTTCGAACCCACCAAGCGTCAGCTGGTTTTGATTAAAATTTAAACAGGTCTGTACATGTATGTAAGAAGGGTGATGCTCAGTTTGACCCTGCTGAACAACGCAGCTTTTCTGTATGGGTACTCCAGTTTCCTCCTGCTTCTTCAACACTAGGGCATTAGGGTGCTGCTCCTATGGCAACCATTCAACAAATATCTGAATTTATTTGGAAGAATAAACATTATTATTTTTAATAATAAGGTTACTTTTCTTGCTTTTTGTTTGTTTTACAGCTGGAACAGCTTAGTACTGCAATGTATCCTTTTTATATATGATTTTATTTACCATCTTGTGTTCATGTAACTTAGGGATGTCGTACTTCTGTAGTTGACTGTAGGTATCTCAAAATGTGTTACTTGGTAAGGAGTGTCTACATTGACACTGAATTTCTTAATTTTGGTTTGAAATGACAATAAATTAGATAATGATAATTGTGTGTGATGTAATATCAGACTAAATATCACCATGACAACTTACTCAACTTTGTAATCTGAAGTTGTACTATACTTGACATGTTTTCAGCCATTTTGGATAGTGTGTGTGCTAGGGATTATGGGAAAATCTTTAGTGATTGCATTATGAATACCGTAATATCTTTGTCTTGACACTCTTTGTATTTGTTGAGTATGTTACCAAAGTTGCCATTTGATGACCCAAAAATCATATCTAAGGGGATAGCAGTAACCAGTACAAGTGTACTAAAGCTCTGTATTTTGTTGTTGTTATCATTATCCAATGTCTATGCATTAACAAAATACAGAGCAGACACTGTGTAAGGGATGTTTGTGTGTTATCTTTATTGTGTCTACAGAGCAGACACTGTGTAAGGGATGTTTGTGTGTTATCTTTATTGTGTCTACAGAGCAGACAATGTGTAAGAGATGTTTGTGTGTTATCTTTATTGTGTCTACAGAGCAGACAATGTGTAAGAGATGTTTGTGTGTTATCTTTATTGTGTCTACAGAGCAGACACTGTGTAAGGGATGTTTGTGTGTTATCTTTATTGTGTTTACAGAGCAGACACTGTATAAGGGATGTTTGTGTGTTATCTTTATTGTGTCTACAGAGCAGACAATGTGTAAGAGATGTTTGTGTGTTATCTTTATTGTGTCTACAGAGCAGACACTGTGTAAGGGATGTTTGTGTGTTATCTTTATTGTGTCTACAGAGCAGACAATGTGTAAGAGATGTTTGTGTGTTATCTTTATTGTGTCTACAGAGCAGACACTGTATAAGGGATATTTGTGTGTTATCTTTATTGTGTCTACAGAGCAGACACTGTAAGAGATGTTTGTGTGTTATCTGTATTGAGTCTACAGAGCAGACACTGTGTAAGGGATGTATGTGTGTTATCTTGATTGCATCTATCTCAACATGAAATCTTGTGATCAGTCTAATCTCACTTATCTTAATACATCATAGCCTTTGCAAGCTGAGAGGAAATCTGTAAATCTGTGTGTGTATGATATTATTTCCAATGATAATTTCTTTAACATTTAAACCAGACAAAGTCTTCATCCATCAGAAGGAAACCCATCGGCAGTTGGAGGTCGTTGAACCTATCATGGATCTCAAAATATCACAAGTTCTGTGCTTTGTGACGGTAAATTACCCATGTTGCCAAAGGAACAAACTATTTAATGTTTTATGGACTATACCGTTTTCTCTACGTGTATCTCCAAAGTCACATATTAAACTACAAGTTACATGTATCAGGCTGAAACCTTTCATACCTTGTTGTACAAGTTATATAGTAACTTTATATAAATACAGTGTATCAAAGTGGCATAAAAGCTGAGTTTATAAACTGTTCACTTATGTAAAAAATACTTACAAAAAATTTGATAAAGTTATTCTAGTATAATATATTGATGCATACATGACATTACAGTTTGTGTTCTGGCATTGTTAGAAGTGGTGGTTGCATAGTAGGGAATTTCTGGATAGTTCATATATTATATCCTAATACCAGGCTTGATTTCAGTTAATTGCAAGTGGTGAGTAAGTAAGTAGAAAACTGTGAGTACCTTTTAATATGCAGATAAAATTACATCCCAAAGAAAACATATAAATTACATATAAATTCAGCTTGTGCCCTTTTAAATCAAAATTTTAATCAGTTATCAGAAAATAGCGATTTTCTTTCCTCCAATTTCTATGTTAACAATTCAATACAAATAAGCACATATTGTCCCTTGCTTCTAATATTTTTACAAACTGGTGCATGAATGAGCAAGGGCCCGGCCCACCCATGGTGTTTGGATGTTCTTAGATCTAAGGTCTCAGGGTAGAAGGTTATGGAAGATGACACAACTAAAGAACACTGTGCCCAGTACACATGTCGATGGGCTACGTACACTATTGTATTTTATGAATTGTGATTTTGATGTTAGGAAGAAGGTAACATTGTAAACTTTTAAAAGCTTTAATTTTGTCTTTGTACTGGGGATGTGCAAAATAAAGAAAATGAAAAGTAAGAAACCTTTAATTCAGCATTTTAGTAGTTTTTGATTTGTTCCTTCAAATCCGCCTTCACACCTGAACATGTTGAGATTGCAAATAACACTAAATATATTCAAAAGTGGTATGTCAGTTATTAATGCTCAGACTCAGTCGATCAAAGTGAATGATGATGTGTACGCTCCCATTTTTATCATTTCTGATAATGTCTTGTGTCTGGCATTAATTCGTGTTAATGGGGAATGTACTCGGGGAAAATAGATGTATTTTCGAAAGTTTTGGGGTTCTGGAGAGTTATTTCATGATTTCACATCACATAAATTTTGTGTGATTACCAAGAAACAGCAAATTGAAATCCTGTTTCAGCTCTATTGTTCTCCTACTGGTCCACCATTGCATCATGGGACTTACATATTTATTAGATGGACACTGAATATTCATATCTATTTATCTAAAGATAACAAGCCATTGAGAATGACATAGTCCCCGCTATGATTGGGTTTTAAGGAATTAGCACTACTCTGATCACGCAACAACACTTGTGAACCTAAATCAAACAGACTTAGATATGTTGTGTCTGCTTGTCGGACATGGAACATGCCTACAACAATAAAGGATTGGTCGGGTATGGGGGATCATATCAATATGAAAATGGATATGCAAATGTATGTCATAGAACACTGTCCTAATACCAACTCTGAATGAGATCTGTTCAAGCATGTCTGAGTTATGGCTTTGGACATGGAAAATTCACAAACAAAATGGCTGCCAGGCAGCCATATTGGATCGTATCATGACGAAAATGGATATGCACATGTATGTCATAGAACACTGTCCTAATACCAACTTCGAATGAGATCTGTTCAAGCATGTCTGAGTTATGGCTTTGGACATGGAAAATTTGCAAACAAAATGGCTGCCAGGCAGCCATATTGGATCGTATCACAATGAAAATGGATATGCACATGTATGTCATAGAACACTGTCCTAATATCAACTTTGAATGAGATCTGTTCAAGCATGTCTGAGTTATGGCTTTTGACATGGAAAATTTGCAAACAAAATGGCTGCCAGGCAGCCATATTGGATCGTATCACAATGAAAATGGATATGCACATGTATGTCATAGAACACTGTCCTAATACCAACTTTGAATGAGATCTGTTCAAGCATGTCTAAGTTATGGCTTTGGACATGAAAATTCACAAACAAAATGGCTGCCAGGCGGCCATATTGGATCGTATCATGACAACAATGAATATGCACATATATGCCATAGAACACTGTCCTAATACCAACTCTGAATGAGATCTGTGTGAGCATGTCTGAGTTATGGCTTTAGACAGGGAAAATTCACAAACAAAATGGCTGCTAGGCGGCCATATTGGATCGTATCATAAAACAAATTGACGTGCATATGTATGCCATAGCATGTTGCCCCTGTACCAAGTTTGAAAAAAATCGGTACAGGCATCTCCAAGAAACGGCTGCGGACGGACGGACGGACGGACGGACGCACGGACACACGGACGCACGGACGGACAGACGGAACCCAATCCATAAGTCCCCGTTCCGGACTTCGTCCGCGGGGACTAATAAGGACTTAGGCATCATGAACATTCACTGTGAACATGAAATGACTTTCCAGACCCCAAAAGTTTATGAAAATGCATCTATTTCCTGGAGTGGTGTTCCCCATTATTAAAGAAGGCTCAATTCCACCCAGGAAACGCAACTAGTGTAATGGTTATATCAGAACTTTCCTAATTTGCATAGAATCCTATGTAAATTATACCCATCATAATCTTGATATCGAAATAGTCCAGATTTAGAAATATTTTGCCATTCTGTGACAGCGCCCTCTGTGGCACTAAGTATATATCATTTTGTTTACAAGCGATTATGTGCTAGTGAATGACAGAACAGCTGGCTTGTGTAATTTATAATATTCATTGAGAACTGGTACCATGATACACACACTGAATATTCATCACTCCTAAGTACTTCTTTCCTATTTGACTGACTATTAATCTTGAAGGAAATAAGCTCTAAGGGGTCATGAGTATTCAGTGTGCATCTAATGAATATTCATGTCTACTAAGACCCATCAATTAATTACTTGTATCAGTTCATAAGAAGAAAATGCGGCTGGAAGATCTAGCAGTGAAAGGAGAACATCACTTCAGGAAATAGAGACATTTTCATCAGTTATGGCATTCCTGTAAGCCAGGGGACATATTTCTACTGAAGCAACGAAATATGACTTGGATGGCCGGGTATGTTTTGGACGGTGTCTTAAAGAGGCCTGTGGTTTATGACATTGTAGCTATGAGTTCTGGAGAGTCTTTTCGTGATTTCACCTCACCTAGAATTACTTGAGATTTTAGAGAAACATCAAGTTGATCTTGTGCCTTTATAAGGTATCTTTGCTGTAGGCTGTTGCTCATAGCTTGTTCCCTTCCCTTCAGTGTCAAACATCTCATGAATATACATACATTGTGCAACCATGAATATGTTATTTCTGACGACTACCGTCATGCAATGGCCCACATATGGCATCATGATATCCCAATTAAATCATAGGCTAAGTAGCAAAGCAGTTTTGAAGTTTGAAGTTTGACCTAATTGCATACAACTGTCATCCCAAGTATTTCCCAATTCCTAAAGTAATATTCCTGGCAATTTTTTGTTTAAGTTACTTCCAGAGAGAGAGAGACACACACACACAGTCACACTCACAGACAGACAGGCAGACAGACACACACACACACACGCGCGCACATGCGTGCGTGCGTGCGTGCGTGCGCACACATACAGGCAGGCAGACACACACACACACACACACATAAATACATACATACATACATACATACATACATACATACATACATACATACATACATGCTGGCAGAGACATACACACACACACACAAACAAACACAATACCATACTATTTCAATAAATAGAACTAGTAACACTAGACAGTAGTTCAGTTGTGCTAAAAATATGAATTTTGGAGAAATATTTGGGGCAGGAAAATGTTTGACATCGAAGGTTTTCAAATAAATACACAGACACATACAGTTGCCCACAATTGCGTAACGCATGTATTATTGCCATATTTAAATCATAAAGTGATACATTTTGGATTATAATATTGATGAATAAGTATTTGGATATACATTTGTAATAAGAAAGAGAAAAAAAGAAAATATGAAATAGTAAAAACTGACCATAGTATATATGACTGTCAATACTAAGAGCTACCAAAGACAAAACATCTTAGCATTGGATTTATGACTGCTACAAATAGAAGAATCTCCCATTCATACATTATGCAATTTAACATTTTCTAGAATAAGAACATGTCAATTTTTTTCCACTGACAGCAAAAAAATCTGAAAGTAATCATTTTCAGAAAGAAAAAAATCAGCAGAATTATTGTAATCCGATTGAAATGAAAACTGCAAATTTTGAAGTCTTTTTCAAAGACAACTGAGAATAAGAACAGCATCTGATGAAACAGAAACACGTTGTAAATTGCAATAAAAGAGGTAATTCAGACATGGGGATGACTATGTGGTATGATAAATGCTTTCCTAGTGGAGTTGTTTAAAGGCCAGGGTTTCAATTCCAGGTTCTTTCATTAGTGTTAGTGGAGTTAAATGGATCATTCTTTTGTTCTGGACCATTTTCTAAACCTCAGCCAGACTGTTTTTCACACTTATATTTTAACCTAATCCAAATTGGAGCTTTAAGTGAAATGTCTAAAATAATAATTCCTGATAACCCATATTGCCTTTGTGTAAACTCCATCCCTCAGAGTTTCTGACTTGCTCCTTTAAACGCTTGGAAAATGTTCCATGACGAGTCAATTTGGAGTAGATTACAAACCCATAACACCAAAGTAAAGCGTTTACTGTTTTCACAATCATTGACAGCATCCATATCAAGTGTAAAAATACACTGTTTCATTTACTAATTGACCACATTACAAAGGCCACATGCTAGGTTTGTAAATAAACCATTTGAAAGAGTACACATTTACACTTGATATGAATGCTATAAATGAATGTAGCACATAGAGAAAGTGCTTTACTTCAGTGTTACCCGTTGTAATATGAATGCTATAAACGGGTGTAGCACACAGAGAAAGTGCCTCACTTCAATGTTACCAGTTGTATACTATATATCTCGTGATCAGATTTGACAATGATTTCAATTCAAATATATCTACGTTTTCTTCAACTTAGAGAATGTAAATCACATAGCAGATTCCGAATAGTTAATGATTCAGGCAAAAGCTGTTGGATAGCTGAAAAACCCTGAAAACTAGCTAGTCTCTAACTAACAAACAACATGTGTGCATTGTTACCAAAGCTATGTTTTAAAACTCATTCAGATGGCATGAATCATGCAGCCTTTTTTTCTATACAACATCAACAGATGGAATTGCCAGTATAGATACAACGGACATTGAAACAGCTTGAACACTTGGGTTACCTCAACAGAGCAATTCAAGCTGTTTCAAAATCCATTGTAATACAACTTATGAGAGTTGGTCAATGAACTCACACGTTAAATCTGTCACAAACACTCAATTTTCTTGACATAAAGTGATTCATACATTGGTATTGACTGTAATTGCAGTAGATTGTTGTATGGGTCAATTAACAATACTGTGCCACTAAGCTTTTATGGCAAGCAGTGTAATATTCATTGTGTTATCAAAACTCGACATGTAGATATTATGTAATGTGTGACAGAATTATTACCAAGGTGTGTCTATTTCAAAAAACTTTTTAAAATAACAAAAAGTGACCACTGAAACAGACATCAACTTGAAAAAGGACTTGATTCTAAGTATATCCTCCTATATAACTACATATAAGACTCAATTCTACGGCTATTACATTGTTCTTATCTAACGTTAAATTTACCTCTCTATAACTGTCACAAAATAGACCTTCACAATTTTCTTAGTAATGCATCCATTTCAAAGATTAATACCGACGTAGGATAAAGAAATCAGCTAATATAATAAACATAAACGTACAACTCCGGTAATCAAGACTTTGTGTACTAAGTTAGACACAAACTAAAACTATTGTCACAACAATAGCAGTGATAAGCTATTGTCACAACAGCAGTGATAAGCTATTGAATGGATGTTGGTTTAATTATAGTCTCAGTAGGGCAGTATATCAGCTGAAAGCTAGTTCCATAAATTTGCAGTCTACTGTTTTGGGACTTCCAATGTTTACACTATGTTGATCACAGGGTGATTAGATTCACCCAACAGAGGAACTGCTATCACCCACTTGTGTAATCTACCAATAGCTTTAGTTTGTGTCTATCTTAGTAAACAGAAGTCATGAATACAGTGTAGTTATACACAGATACATATACTTTGAAAACTTCCCTCTACATTGCTAGCTAAATGGTGCACTTTATGACATTTCTTTTTTAGTATGTCTAATTTGTGAGAATATATTTGTTAGTTGTATGTCCCATTCAAAAGATTCAAAATTGAAGTAATAATAGAAATTGCTAATTATGTATTCATTTCACAGATATAATAAACAATGAAATAGACATGGATACATGAAAATACATCTTTTTGATGGCTATATAAATTTAATTGATTCTAGCTAACTTATCTATTGAGGTTTGAAGTAACCATAACCACTCCCGCTCTCTCAATTTTAAAAGCGTTCTTAACAAACTTTTGAAAATTTGCTAAATTTTCACAAACTGCTCCTTTCAGCATTGTAGAATGCCTGATTTCACATTAATGGTCCAAAAAGCAACTATGGTGAGTTGTTCACTAGTGAAGAGAGATTGCCAAGTTAGTGAGAGACTTTCTGAAATTCTCTTGGTCTTTTCAATAAATCCACAGACATGTTCAGAGTTATTTGATGTTGACCCAAGACACTTTGTGTTCATTTGGAGGATTGGGTTTGAGTCCTGACGGAGTATTTATCTTTGATTTGAAGAAATCTCTCATTGTCTGACTGTCTTTTAATACAAGATGCTCTCTATCTTCTTATGCCATTCACGGAATGATATTTAATCTTGATAGAAGTGCCACATTTGATCTGCAACTCTACTTACGTGATTCTTGGTATCATCGTGCAATATCCATGACAGAAGTGATATTAGTCCTTTTTAAATCAAGATGATGGCGTCCAACTTTCTGACAACACTGCCGCCAGACTCTGTCTCTCCTCACAGCAGAGAAGTGATCTTGGTCCATTTCAAATCAAGATGATGGCGTCCCACTTTCTGACAACACTGCCGCCAGACTCTGTCTCTCCTCACAGCATAGAAGTGATCTTAGTCCATTTCAAATCAAGATGATGGTGTCCCACTTTCTGACAACCCTGTCGCCAGATTCTGTCTCTCCTCACAGCATAGAAGTGATATTAGTCCTTATAAAATCAAGATGGCAGTTTTAAACTTTCCGACCACACCGCCGCCAGACTGTCTCTCATCAGGAGTAATAGTGAACAAACTCACAAAAGAAAGCGTCAAGAATGTGATTTCATAGTGTCCAATCACGTACGGTAACAAAACATCATCTGAGTTACTGCATAACTCCCTCTTCTGGACTGTGTTTTCTTGATACTGTAGACACCAATATTACTTCATTCTACTGTATTCGGTGTGATTATATTATCAACATTAGAATACAAGGGATACCGATAACAAAGAAATCGACCCACAATGTTTCTCGACTGTTGTATCCTGATGTACAGCAAAGTAAACAGTTTTCTCACTTGTATAATTTCATGTTCCAAGTATGCTGCCTTGACAACAAAGAACCAGTTCGTTCTCATCAGTCTGTATTCATGGTAACAAATGGTAAAGTTATTTTCATCTCAGTCTGTTGCCATGATACCAATGACCAGGTTATTTTCATCCCAGAATGTTGCCATGGTAACAAATGACCAGGTCATTTTCCTCACAGTCTGGTAACAATGGTAGCAAATGACTACTTTATTTTCATCAAAGTCTATGATTTGGTGATATACATATAACATTTATATGCATTTCTTGAATGTCTTCTTATAACAAAAGTTCATTCAACTTTTATGTCACCTTGGTGTCACATTTCATCCATGTACCACCAGGATCAATCTTATTATTCCAAATTTCTTTCATCATAAAGAAATAACGTAAATGACATTCATGATCTATCCTGAAGTTGATACCATTACAGTAACTATCTTCATTATTCACATCTTTATCTCTAGCCCACATATAACCCTTCATGGGATACGAACCATCCTTTTGCTTAATCAAGCTAATGAAAACAGCTTCAAGAAACAATTACATTTATTTTTAAAGTTGCTTCCAGTTGTAAGAAAAATCTCTCATTAAAGCTTGACTGCCTCATCAAATTCCAGTGATGATTGTTACATATTTAAAATAGCCCCGCTGGCCAAATTCAAATAGCCCCCCCCCCCCCAGGGGGCCCACTGGCCAAATTCAAATAGCCCCACTGGCCAAATTCAAATAGCCCCCACTGGCCAAATTCAAATAGCCCCATTGGCCAAAATCAAATAGCCCCACTGGCCAAATTCAAATAGCCCCACTGGCCAAATTCAAATAGCCCCCACTGGCCAAATTCAAATAGCCCCCACTGGCCAAATTCAAATAGCCCCACTGGCCAAATTCAAATAGCCCCACTGGCCAAATTCAAATAGCCCCCACTGGCCAAATTCAATCAATGTGATAAAATAGACACAATTGTTTCTTCAAGCCATTTCCACATATAGTATTTTTTATAAGGGTTTGTATATCATTTCTTGTATATACAGTACATTGTACTTCTAAACTTTTCTGGTCACTTCGTATTCTACCACTGAATTTCTAAAACCTCGATCAGAAATACTGTAAAATGTATATGTAAATGGGGAATTTTAATTAATATCCCTCCCCTTTCCTACTGAAGCAGTGTATATTGTACATCCCCCCCCCCCCCCATGAAGTACTAAATGGGCTAGAAATGTGATTTGAATTTCACCTTTTTTGTTAAAATACAAATTTGTGAGTACTGAGCACTGTTTCAATGGTAACAATTAATTATAGACATGATGTCAGTTTTTGCAGCTGGGAAATGATTCTGATTGGACCAGCTACCATATTACGTAATTGTCTATTTTTTCAAGATGAGATGTTCCGGTCCAAATGGAAACTTGGTGATATTTTCTGCACCATCTTCTGTTACAACCAGAATATCATGTTCCCGATACCCTCCTGCTCCTTCTTGACCTTCAGGAATCATTATCATCGGTTCCATGGATACCACCATTCCTGGTTCTAGTACAGTATTCACATCCTCTCTCAATTCCAGTCCTGAAAAAGAAAAGAATCCAGGAACAGTTTAGCTATCTGAATGAGAGATAAGCATATACTACAGTGGGAAGTGAGGCTTCGGCTTATTAAAGATAGACACAAAGTAAAACTGTATTGATGTTCGATGTGATAGATTACTGGGTTATAGTAGTGCTTCTGTACTGTTGTGCTGATATTAAATCACCCTGTTTGATAGTGTGAACTGAAAGTCCTCAAAGTGACATGGACCACAACGATCTGATTTCAGAGGCAGTTTAAAATAGCCGTGTATCAGAATTTACCTGCATACCTACATACTTATACATATACCAATACTGATATACCTAAAACACACACTTCAAGATCATGGAGTCATCAAAAATGCCATCCTACAGTATAGTACAATTAAATCAATGTCCATTCAATAACTTATATCAACATGTCACAACAATAGTTTTAGTTTGTCCATGGTATAACAATTATTACACAGCTAACAATTCTATACCATTTATTATACCATGCACGAGCCAGGTTCAACAAAAAATATGGAATATATACTCTGGTTGTTCTACGTCACAACAACGCATGTGTATGTCACGACAACGTATGCCCACATCACTGGTTCTGCTGTGTTCAAAATATGAGTCCAAACGTTCAAAATTGCCATTACTTTCCCCGATTTTTCTTTGATATTACTGGCACTGGTATAGTTATGTTATTCTCCAATATTTGTCTTTTTTTCAGCTAGAAAATACTTGTGACCTAGGGGTTGTCACTACTAGTCTAGTGACTCATAGTGACAAAGGCCTCTTAAGTCACTCGTATTTTCCTTGGCTGAACGAAGAAACATATTGGGGAATAACATCTAATTATGCAGCCGACAATTCCATAGCATTTATTATACATACCTGCTTCCCGTCCATAATAATGGCAGAGAGTTCCAAATGAATGACCATATCCAAAAGTCCTGTATTGTAGGACGTTATGTTTCTTATAGATTTCATTCAATTCTGCCGCTATTTCACTACATCTGATTCCGGGACGTATAAGTTCAAGTCCTCTACGATGTACATCACAATTGATTTCCCATAATTCCAAATGCCGATCAGAAGTCACATGGTTTAGGAACATGGTACGCTCAAGTGCTGTGTAGTATCTGAAGGAATCAAATGAAGTACATATTATGCAAATTATAAATGACTCATTTGTTGTTGTTTTTTGGGGGTTTTTTGGGGGGGTTTTTTTTTTTTTGGGGGGGGGGGGGAGAGCTGACTACATGTATTAGAAAATATGTATTATTGCTTTTGATTTTTTGCCAATTTCAATAACGTAGTTTACCTAGTGTGTATAGTACAGGGAGATAGGGGTGTTTGACTAATCTAGCTGCAAGACCTCGGGCAATTCTGTCGTAATGGATACGACACGCATCATGAGTTGTGTACAGCACTAAAGACGCTATTAAGCTGGACCTGCATGCACACTGTCACACTATCATCCTCAAATTTCATTTGACAACCTTACGACCACAGATCCAGGTCGTACTACTACACTGTAGTTAGACTCATCTAGACTGTAAAATACATTGTGGCATTTTGCCCTCACCGACCTCCTCTCACTGATATGGGAGGGGGTTGACCGATGTGTGAGGGCGCCCCACGTATCTTACAGTCTAGGTAAGTCTAATCATAGTCTAGTCGTAAGACCTGGATCTGTGCCCTGTTACAGTGTACCTTATAAACTAAGACTTACCCAGCAATCATTGGGAAACAATTCAAACTAAGGATATCACCATTCTCTATACGTCTTGAAGTAACAGGATTATGAGCACCATCAGTATTTAAACCTGACTGCAACCATACCCATGCTGTGAAAAGAATGTAAATAACACAATTAGTAGTACAAGTCAATTTCAACAGTATCTATGATTTGTTTTTACATACAAATATATTTTGTATGAAACCTACTTTTTTGACTTACAAGGCAACGTCTTTTTTGTAGATTGAAATAATAGAACTTTCTTTATATTAACATATATAAAGTTTTGAGACACTACACAAAATTGATATTTAGTGAAAGGAAAACTGAAACCATGGACTTGTTTACTAGTCTGATGTTCTGGGTTGGTCACATGACTACTCATGGGAATCATGTGACAAAAGAATGGAATCCAAGGTGTGTGAAATTTGAAAACTACAAATGTACTCCCGTCTATATACACATTTCCAATTATACTGTTCAAATAATGACAGTACATTATACTGTGTCAGCCATAATATGTTACAGAAGAGACAACAGAATGATGTGAAGTATCAGTGCACTTGTAAAATAACCTGTCATAAAATATTTAATGCACTGTGTCTGGATGCAGACCCTACAACACTAAATGCCAATATTGTGTTTTACTTACTATCTCTTAACTCTGCATGAGGGTATGTATCTGCAATTTCTCGGACCATGGCCTGTGTTCCCGCCAATGCCACTTCGTGTTCACGAACACCTGCAGTAATAGCATCAACACATGCATATCCCCCTAAATCAGCAATACGAGCACCCTGTTTGATGAGCTCTATCTCTTCAGAGGATTTCATCATTCTCATTTTCATTGTTGGCAAGCCAACATCCACCAATGGTCGTACTGGTAACGCCTTTTCAAATTGCTTGAAATTATCCAAAGGAACGCTGTCGTACTCAACCCCTATCTTCCCCGTGTAATCTCTTAAAACTTCACCAAGAGCAAAGTAGAAGTTATCCTGATGCCAGTCGGTGTATACTACATTGTCGCCACCAAATGTACGTCGCCAGGGTTGACCGCCATCAATATTAGCTGATATACTAATGGATTTGTCCATAGTAATAACTAGTCCATAATGACGACCAAATTTAGTATACAAAAAGTCACTGAAATAGTTTATATTGTGATAAGAAGTGAAGATACTGGCGACAATTCCATTGTCTTCCATGAATGACCGCAGACCATTTACCCGACGTGTCATTTCATCTTCCGAGAAAGTACACTTTACCTGTAATATTAACAATACAATATACAAAATCAGAGTCCGCAAATCAACCAATTTTCAAAAATTATATTCAAGATAAAAACAGTTCTTTTTCTGAGGACATCCCTTCACTATTTGAACAGCGACTCTCCCTCACAGCATTTTTGGTGTCTAACATTAAAGAAGCATAGCTGAGGCCATACTTGGTGAGGGGTGGGGACAGGGGGGGGTGTAACTTTTGCAGCATATCAAAATGTCACAGTATTGTACTTCATGAAGCTCTATCCATCATCACTTAGTTTTGTGCAACTCATACAGGGTATTCTATCATAGTAGACTAGTACATACATGATGACATAATTTAGCACGATATGCAAATTTTCAGCTCCACATTGATATGATGTTAAAATTTTGCCCGCCCCAAATGTGTTGTGGAACAGCGCCCTCTCTGACAAGAATAAGCGAGCGTCTGAACTGTCATATCTCCGCGACTGCAGAACCCCCCAAGATGATGAACTTAAGTTGTAAGACAGACAGGAGCAGAGAATCATGAAGATGATTTTCTAATATTTTTTTGTAATCGACTGACCCACTCATATAGTTGCTATGAAAAAGTAATATGAAACAAAAACAGGCTCTAATAATATATCAATAAATATCATCAACAGAAACAGCCCCCCCCCCCCACACACACACACACACATACACGGCGTGGCACCATATGTGTACAGCTGAACTAAAACAATCCTTACCTTTTGCCCATTCTTTAAGTCTATTAGCCTGGGCATGTCTTTGTTAACCGGGTTCAAGTTCAGATCTGTAGGTCCTGTGCTCTGCCATCTTGTCGTTCCTTGCAGTGAGACAGCTGAGCATGCTGGTCGTGTCAATGACGTCACGAGTCGAGATGACCAACCAGAGAGTGCAGCGCGCAACATCGTTAATAAAAGTGTATGTTTTGGATACCAAGAAAATAAACCAACTTTTCAGAAAAATAACGATTTGAGATACTGCAACTGCAAAATAAAAAGAGAGAGAACGTTAGAAAGTTCACTGACAATTATTCCAGAATAAAACGGGAGGAAAACGCTTTGGGGTATCTGCTGTCCATAATTATTATTATGTCAATGTAGGGGCGACGGGCGATGCTAGTGATCAACTATCCTTCACACCAAGTGCTATTTTAAATACGTCACTGTTATTCCTAATTATCGAAAATGTCAGCCTGTAGTACGTACGTCATGATAATGGGGATTGCGTACTGTGCTGATTCAGAATTGAAGTCGCAAGTCCCTAAGTATGCCAAGTTACATGTGTACTGCCTGCAACCGAGGGTCGGAACGATCTCGAAATCGATCGAATCTAAATCCGTCTATGCTGGCGGTCTGTTTTCTCTCGCTCAGCTAGAGCCCGTAGAGTGGCAGGCATTACGTGGCATTACGAAACATAAGCACAGTGAGAGAAGTCGTAGATTGCATTCAAAGTTACCTTGTTGAAACTTTGTGCGAGGGTGTTTTCTTCTGAATTGGACTTTTATATCATCTCTCTGTCTGTCTGTCTGTCTGTCTGTCTGGCGGACGACTTTACTAATTATTACTGTTCACGCAATGTTGTCGTTAAGATCAATGGTCAGTGTTAACGCGTCCCCTGGTGTCGCATCTCTGTGGATTCCGTAGTGTCGACATGTCTATCTCGTATTAAACTGAACTACTTTCGTCTAAGCCTTCAAACGGAGCACTGTCGCTTTTCATTGATTCTGTGGTCTTTGTGACGATAGAATGTAAATATGTGTTATTCAACAGGTTGCCATAGCCCATAGCCTTGCAAAGCATATCTTCTTTCTGGCTCTACAATTATATAGTAACATGTAAATATCGGATAACGCTGCGCAAATAGTAATAACACTGAAAGTCAATGGTTTTGAGTAAACACAATAGCCGTTTGGGATATGTGCTCCTTTAGATCAGATAATCCCCGAGACCGGCCTAAAAACTTTCCCTTTTAAACTTGACATGGAATGCTGACAGGTGATACGTACCCGTTGATGGGGTCAGTGGCGCTAAAATGATTCTATTTTAGCGGTCACACAACTGTCACAATATACCGTGTTCAAATGGCCTTCAGGCGCAGTCTAGGAGGCTTACTCACCACCAAGCCCACTCACTCAATCACTCACTCACGCACTCACTCACGCACTCACTCACTCACTCACTCACTCACTCACTCACTCACTCACTCACTCACTCACTCACTCAAAGGAGTGCTTCTAAAAAATTTTTAAAAAATCCATAGCGAATGCAACTTGAAGACTCGACATTTTTTTCTCAACTATAGACTGCATAATATCATTCAGACAAGTATACGATATCCCTCGTGTCAAACATAATATTTGGACCCCAGGATTATTTGCATTTCATAATGAGTAATTATAACTTTCAATTACAATTTTCAGAGAAGATATGATTCTATGACATAATATGACATTTATGTTGCGAAGAGGTGACGTTTCACGATAGGGTTACTTTTATTTGCCCAGTGTAATTATCAATCGTACTTAAAATAAACCGAAGACAATTATGTAAATCAACAACTTTCCAATTTATAGTCATCTTTTGTTGTTGACTGGGGTTCGGTTTTATCAGACCATGCAGCAAAGTAAACTTTGCAGCAGAACTGCTTTGCATGTACAGACCTAAACCTAATTATGCAAATCGGACCCAAATTAGTCATGCTTAGATATATCGGGAATAATATTCAAGTTGCCCATATGGATCACACACTATATTGGGATTCAGTTGTTGCTGTCACTCGATTTTTGCGATAGCTTTCAGATAATGATTGAGGTTTATAGTGTGTCCACTGGCTGAATCTGTGACTCGGCTACGAACAAATGTATTGACGAAATCAAATAACAAATTCATCCAGTAGACAGTCTAGTGAACAAGTGAGGCAAAGTCACAGATTCAGCCTGTAGCCAGGGAAATGAATGATTGTAACGGAGGTACTTATTCAACGAGTGGAAAGCTAGTTAACGAGTGAAGCGCGCAAAGCAACATATTCAGCCAGTAGATACCATTCTGGCAAACCAGTTATTATTTCTACCACTACATTTCGAAATAAATGTGGGAGGCTCGTTAACGTTGCCGTAAAACAGATACGAACGATTGAACCATAGACTGTACATATGCTGGGGCTATGATTGAACGGAATTACACATTCAGCCATTACACAGGCCAGATTAACTTAAAATGACTAGTATTTGGATTCACGACAACTTCTAAAGGCTAAAAGGCATATATATGCCCTGAAACGAACTGCGCTCATGTCTAGAAATATCATCTTAAACTGAATAGCGAACTTTTAACCGACCAGGGTCACTTAGGTGAGCACAATAGTTCGCATATACAGCGCAAGCATTTTACCGAAAAATAAGTTGCAAGTCACTCATACCGCAACTGCACAATGGTAACTTTCTTTCCCTGGGTAAGGTGTGACCTCCGAATGTACAATGAACGCAATAGTTGGCTTTGCGTGGTTTCTCTTCTGTGCTCTGGTGATCATGAAAAGCCGGAGATAGTGTGACGACCTTCTCTTTGTTGGCAGTGACACTGAGAGTTCTTTGTCTTGTTGGTTTATTATTTTTTTGCAAATGTCTTTGCGGTCATATACTACCAATTTATACGATATTTGAAAGGCTCATGGTCACCGACAAATAATTCATAACGTCCCGATAGAAATTTCGCCTGTATCTGAAAGAAATGTTGTCAAATCACTGTTACTGTAGATGATCAGTAACATTTGCGTTGGTTTTCTTTACCCATAAAAAGTGATAAATTTCGCTCGTTTAAGTTTATGTGTTTCGAAAATAAAATCATTTAAGTTACTTTTAATTCTAATCATTAGAGCCTAATCATTAGAGCTAGGAAAAAAAACAGTGAAAAATCCTGAAAATAGCATAGCATGAATTTTGATGTAGTTTGGTTTTACTTGAAAATAACATTATTCCATGCTAAGGTTATTAGTGAAGCGATATGAAAAACCAATATTACAGTTGCAATGGCAATGGTAAGTTCTTCGAACCTTAGATTTTAATATTCATTTCGCTTTCTTGCCAGACCCTACATGAGTAGGGTCTATGGTCAAAATGTCCTTGGTCATGAAATTATGGGTGTGGTGATGGTTGACCCTGTTGTAGACCTACATTTCAAATTCTATGGGCCATACGGACAATTACACCAAATCATAGGGAGAAAACATTAATGACATGCATTAACGGGGCACAGGCTGAGTTAAGACGGTTTTTACTTTGGTTAGTAATACTTTACATAAAACCATGGCTAAACTAATCAAGTATAATGTTTACAACGATTCATGTAGCCGTGACGTGTCACTTTTCACCAACCATCCAACTCATGCGTTGTTCATGTAATAGCAGGAATTTCCTCAGATTTAACGGTCACTCGTCGTCGTAAAACCCAGGACTTTTTATGGCAACATCGTAAATTGCCATCGCCAGCGGAATTTTATGTTGCCTTGTGAGGATGTGGTTATGATTTTCTTTTAAAAGTTCCCTTTTACGTTAATTTTGACCAACCTTTAACTACACAAAATAGTCACTTGAAGAGACCAAATTGTGAATTGGCTGCATTACCTGTCAACTCCTATTTGACGGTTAATATAATCATTCGTTGTATTAAAATGTTGATGGCAATTTAGCACGTCATTATACACGTGTCAGCATGTACAGAATAGATATGTCGAAAATAAACTTGCACAAAAATAGAGAAACAATAGTTCCAGTGACAACTTCCATTGTTTTTGTTTAAAATAGTTCATTGTACCGATATCCCTTAAATTGGAAACCAAAGTAATTTGTATTTTCAGTGATATCAACTACATTATTAAATTGACAATTTAATGCATTTCACTATTAAATTGACAATTTGCATACAGCTGTTAATTTTGTCCGAACAACCGACTATTTTATACAGGGCTTGAAATTAACAGTAGTCCCGTGTCCACACACTACCAATTCTTGTCATGGGACTACCATAATTTGTAGCTGATAGCCGGTTCAGGCTTCCACTGATTATGCGATGATTTAAGGGATGGAAGATTTAAGGACATGAAAGTATTTTAACAACACATACATTTCATATAGAGGGAACACAGTTTTCATTTTCAGGAATATAGGACTATTGGTCACAATCCTTTGGCCACCACTCTGAAATTGGTAGCCCACTCAAGACTACCAGGTTAATTTCGAGCCCTGTTTATAGCCTGTTTACGGCGCTGAATGACTGCTCCGAGAAACTCACGTCGTAAAACACAGCTTCTTTTACGGCACCGTCCGAGACGCACCAGTCACGAGTACTTAAGAGGTGTTGCGGAAGAAATATCAGAGTCAAAGTCTTTCGTTATCGATAGGTCAAAGGTTAGCCTTGTGTCAATGAACATCATACGTTTAGTTTCGTGATTTACAACAAATGTAAGTAGGTACAGTAAAAATGAAGATAGGGGCGAGATCAATAGTTCAATGTAGGATAATAAAACTAAATTCTTTTACATTGGGGTGTGGGTGAGCCATTTAGTTCTCATCCTACAAAATCGATTTTACTTTTGATGGATGTTTTGTACCCCTAAATATAAATATTTCTTTAAAAATGTCAAATTGAGAAATGGAAGAATTTTCCCTATAGTAAATGTATGGCACTAAAATATAAAGTGTCAACAAAGGAACTATTTTTTATTCACTGTATATTGGATTTATATTCATAGCACTACACACTACTGTATACTGATTTGAAATTGATTGCGCGGTTTGAAACAATTTTCAATTTTGGCCAATTTAGTTAGCGGGTGGGGGTGGGGGAGGGGGTCTGAGGCCTAAGTATAAGAATTTAGTTTTTATCCTACATAGAACTATTTATTACCGGGCCTAGGACTGTCTTTTCACGACATCGTTTGCTGGGGTGTGGCTAGAATGTGCAACCAGCTTTTACCGCGAAATATTATCCTACCGGCCAAAATATATTCACCCAAAAAACATTTTTTTTTATATCTCATTTTCATTTGCGAAAAATATGTGTCATCGAATAAATATGTACTAAACTTTTTGAGTGATACAATGATTTTTTCGGGGGGGGGGGGGAATAATAAGCGTACTTTTTCTGGTAGTGTCTAAATCAGAAATGAAACTAACTAAAACATTAAATAATATTAACGGAAATGGGGACGGGTTGAAACTAAACTTTGCATAAATACTCTAGACAACAAGGGTTTATATTTCTCAATGCGAATAAAGTCGTGTATGTATATGACATGAATTTAATAGACAAAACTAATATTTTACAATCGAAGTAAATTTGAAATGAGGACAAAGTTTTTCTTTGATATGCAAGATGTACGCCTCGGAAGGTTTTAAGCCCTGGCTCCCTTCTGTAATAGTTCATTCAAAGCTGCACTGTACATCCACGACCGTTCAGTACTACAACAACCACGTACATTCAATGGACCGGTTTCAATTATAAACGATCATGATAAACATTTTTTATTACAGGGAGTAATTTCTCGAATCCCCCGGCCATCTCCGACGTCGCTCTAACGTGTTTTGTTCTAGTTCGCCATGCAAAAGAATAGGAAGACGACGTCGACGTTGTAGCCAATGATATTTGCTGAGTTTCAATCATACAGGAGGATGGGAGACAGACAGACAGACAGACAGACAGACAGACAGACAGACAGACAGACAGACAGACAGACAGACATACAGACAGACAGAGACGAGAATATAGAAGGGTAGTGTGAAAGCGGGATAACATTGAAACAGACGTCTCTTTGAAGTAGTAGCTGAAGGCTTCAAGTACGGTCACTCGCTGGTGTCGACTGAAATGGGGCGACTTCTGATTTGGACGAGTGATTTACAAATTGCATATGATATATATACCTAAAAGAATGCGACTACGCCATTGCCACGTCCACAGTACAGGTATATCCATGACCAACATTTTGTAACAATGTCAATGATAAAAGACAGGTTTCGGTTTCCCGGATTTGATACTATCTTTGGTAATGTTTGACAGTTTTTATATACGCATATAACCTACTTTTAGTAGTACACATCGGTTCAAATGTAAAAACCGAACTCTCAGTTTTAAACATTTGTATTATAATATTAAACACGGGGGGTTTTTTTACTTACATGTGATCTCTTTGGCAAATAACGGAATTCTATGGTCTGTGTCCACCATATGATGTCGTTGTATTTCCAAAAATAGCGAGTCGTGAGGTCATATGAACTAATACGTGTAGATCATTTCTATGTCAACTTTGTCACTGATCGGCACAAATCTCGCAAACTTCATGCAATACTCTGATAGTTTTAGCGCAACGGCAAAGGGGTCTCCCACTCATGTTGTTGTTCTGCAAATGGCCGATCGACGCCCATATGCCAACTAACCAATAGGCTGGAACAATGTGTATACTTAAATATGTGATGGTAAGTAAGTGCGCGTTAAAAATATCACGTGACAGCTATTGTTCTCTCTACCCAGGGGTCAGATTATCTTTACTATTATATGCTCCGAATAGACAATATACCGAGTATGATCTTTACGGAATGAACAGTCTACACAGATGAAAAAAGAAGATAATGCAAATTATCTTAATAGAAATTAATTAATTATCTAAATTATCTTATTAATTCCGAAAGTTCGGTCTTAAAAAAAAAAAAAAAAAAAAAAAAAAAAAAAAAAAAAAAAGCTGATAGTCAAGCTGTCTGTCCTTGTATGCAGTCAAATTGATCACATTGTGACCTTATAAATCCGCTCTGGTAACCATAACTCTAGTCTCGTCCCTATCGTATCGTTACCATTTACACCTCCATGAAACCACGTTGGTATCCAGACTACCCTAACTCGGACACGCTCAAAAAAAATGCATCTTACATATAACTTATTGACATTCGACTGGGGGCTGAGCTATAAAATCCATACGGTCGGAGAGATCCGATCCGGTCCGACGACTGTGGTGGTGGTGCCACACCCAGAAGATAAAGGGTGTAACAGGTGTTTATATAGCAAATGACTGATGGAGTGAAAAGCCGTGAGAATATTCAATGATCTTAGCCGGTTGTCATATTTTTTTAAAAGGTCATTAGTTTTACAGCCTGTATCCGAATTGATGAAGCCCTTTCGAAAACTCAACAAAATGTCACATTTATCATAACTTATGCCGTGTAACCATGACAACGTATAACCAAAAATGTAACAGTTGATATGATTTCAAATGCAGCTGTTTATTATTAAATATTCATCTTAGTACACAATTCCTAACTAGTCCATAGAACTTCCTGAAAGTGTGACAAGATCAATAATTGATGAAATATAAAGCTTTCCATCAGGAAGTACTCCATGCAAATTGCAAAGAGTGCTTCGGTGTATCTGGAAAGCTGACGTACAAGTAGGCCTGATTAAACAAATGAAGAAATGTCACCAAAATGAACGCCAATCGTGTTGTTGGTAACGTGACCGTGGAGGGCACTTTATTTGAATTTTACATTTTCGAGTGATACATTTTTGTAAAATACCCAGGAGCTGTCAAAATGTTGACAAAGTGCCATGACATGTACAATCCTCTGCCGGTGTTCATCATCTCGAAAAGTTATAAGTTAAATATGTGCTGCGGTCAAGCGATATATTTACATGTAAATCTATACATAGTAACGTGATATACGGCGTACTCGTATACTCTTTGTGAGCATCCACTGTTTGATTCGTGACCTTGCCAGCGATCAGCTGAGCGTTTGTTCTAATTCATCGCCAACAGCTGAACAACAAAACAAAACCACTGCCTCGGTCACATGTATTATTCAGTAGTTCAGTGTATTGTGTACCGAACCATACTAATGCAGTGTCCTAATTTTGTGAATTGTGAACGTTAAAACGTCGCTTGCAGCATCTTTCTTAGTAATTAAGTCCGACTTTAAACGTGGTAGGCATGTTGAGACACGATTACCCCATCTATGTATATCAATACGTTCAATCCTACAACACCCATTCACGCGCCTGTCATATAGATGCGATGGCGGTGACATGGCCCCCAAACCTGCGGGTTGCCGATGAAGCTGCGATTAGTTGCCATGGCAACGATTAAGTAACAAAGCTGAGAACGTACGCTTGACGGAGTAGGCTTTCACAAGGAAGGGGACATATGAGGACAGGTTATTTTCAATGGTATACTGTTTGTATATTGTATCAATTATACTGTGTAATCAAACCAATGTGAAGAAGTGCTAGGAGCTATTGTGATGATTTCACCGTCTTCAAATCCCTGGCTGATGCTGACATGTGTGACCCTTGACCCGTCATTCTTATCACTGTCGATTTATTAATTCATACTAAAACTAGATAATGGAATATATGTCCTGAGGCACAGGCTTTAGATGTTCCTACCTCAGGACGAAAGAAAGAAAACTTTACCAGCACTTCAGACACCCCACCGCAATTATAGTGAAGAGGGCATACTGAAATATTTACGATTACATTCCCTCTGTTGGTTATTCCTTTATGAAAAAAGCAGATATCTGTTTATCCACAGTCCGTGAGAGGGACAATGGTGTATCTAATCCCCCCTCATGCATTAGTTAGCCTTGTAATAATGCATTTGCTTTTTCTTATAATTTATTTATTTGGGTTCATTAGTATAATGGTTGTTGTTTCAAAACTACCATAAAACATCCGCTGTCAAAAAAAACCTTCAAATTCTTGAGTTCCCAAAGTGCGAACAAAGGTCAAGAACTAACTGATAACGATCAAAAGTCGTTCAATGTGGAAGGCCATATTGTTCACGGGTAATAAAAATTACTTTTGACAGTCGGCCCCTAATGATTAAATATCTATTTATGTATTAGTAAAACGTTTGAATTCAACGATGAAGAGGATATATAAACTGAACACAATCATACGATTTTAGTAGATGGAGCGTGACATCTGTTATACCTCGATTTGATGAATTTCTCAACTTAAATATCAGTATTGTGTACACAAGAGAATTGTCCATTGCAAGTTTTGTAGATTTCAGATCTGTGCTCGGGGCTCACACACTACGTATACTCAGTATACTGCCACGTAGTCTGAAAGTCAGATCTGTGAAATCATAGACGTACGGTGGCTGATGTTGTATGTCGATGATTACATAGGATTGAGGTAGGAGTATCTCGGCCATCCGTCCGAGCCCCTGGATGCATATTTAATTCGAAGAATTACTCAAATACATGCATGTGAACTTTGTTCAAGTTTTATTTTTAATCCAATTGTGTCATAGGTGAAAAAAAAAGTTCTTAAATTGTGCGCCGCGCTTTTTGATATCGGCCTTTCAAATCTACAGTCGCGGTTTTATTCGAGGTATGTCCCGAAAATACAGCAGAAACGCTTTAGATCATATGATTTTTACTTCGGATTCCAAACTCCCCAGCAGTTATCATACATTCGCTTCAGATCATTCTAAAAGCTGTTAACATCGCACAAAAAACATCAACATTCATATACTGTAAGACTTACAGTAATCGCATTTAGTACAATGTTAACATTTCGGACGTCATGCACGTACAGGAACCGTTCTGATTAATACTATACTAAAAGAGCTAGTTCAGAATGCCGGTATCTGTCACTGGAGCCGCTGTTAAAACAATGCCGAGTGTAGCCTTGGGTTTGCGATCAGCTGATCGTGACACAACCGTGCCGGTATGCGCCAAAGTCCGACGCCCTCCATCTAGAAAATTCGCAATTTGAAAAGTAACGCTTGCGCATACACCAGACAGACATATTGACAATGGTGAGGAAAATCGGGTCTACTTCAGCCAGTCTTAATACGAATTTAATTGTGTCTGCTGACTAAATAGCAGAGTTGAAATCTTGCTTACGTCAGATGTTTTGCTGCTCCGGATTGACCCTTTTATTTTATTTTTAAAAAATCGATACAAAGAAAGATAGTTGCATCACATTTCAGTGATAAACAAAAGAGTATAGTTTGTTAGTCTCCGGCTCGTCATTGGTTTGATTCGTCATTCCTCCATTTACAAAATGGCAAGCTGATTATTTTTCGTGTAAGATTCGCAATATCTTGAACCATACGCTATGACGCAGCCTTTAAGGCTTGGCGATGTTTCAAAATGGACGAACCTGAAGATCAGATGTGCATATCAAACCAAACGCTCATAAATATATTTACCTCGTTCTAGAATATCTCGCGTCGAGTTTTACCAGTTCAACTGATAAGAAATTGAGGGTAGACAACCATATCAATTCTCTTGGAACGAATCTTCATACCAATCTTGGCGATTTGGCTTGGTGGGGTCTGAAAAGACATCGTTTTAGTACGCTTTCAATACTGCAGAGGTACATACAATGACGTTCGATACAATAGCCGGAACACTTAAATGCGCATGCGCAATTTATGTTTGTGAGAAACAGTTGAAGGTCACTCGAGGTTAGACAAGGCTGACGCAATCCGCGGAGACCCCGGTCCATTCATTGTGTGATTCAGCAGCGAAGTTGAAATTCGATATCGTTGCTTTCAAATACAAGAATTTGTGACCTTGGCAACCGGTAAAAGAATTGGCCATCGTCATTAATCAACATCTCGCCCCAGGTTTAGAATCATACATCACATCGTTGTCTAACTGTGACCACCGGGGGTGGTACCAGTGGCCAGCTGCAGCTCTGGTACAGTGCAGTGGTACGGGTGTGTGGCCAGTGCGGGAACCCCAGGCCCCATTTTAGACCCTGTCTGACCGAAAATCAGTACCCCATTATAGGTTTTTAAAAGATAGAAGTTTAGAGCTATTAAAATTCATTTTCCTTGGGAGGCAACATTTTGGGGCAATCAATGGCAGTTATGATTTAGTAAAGGACAATGGACCACATTTTAGACCAAGCAAAATAAAAAATAATGCAAAGTGGACCCCATTTTAGACTCTTCAACTAGAAAAAACAAACCCGATTTTAGACCAAAGGGCTAGAAAAAGCATCCCGGCACATACACGTATACTCAAATAAGGGGAGTATCCCCCCCCCCCGTCTACACAAGGGGCATAGCCTACTCTGCCAACCCGAGGCTGAGGTGTCTGCACAGTTCTACAATATGAGCTACAGAGACACAATTATCATTTGTAATCCCCGGGGGCTGTAATTTAACCCAGAGTGTTAAATTAACGACTGTTCTCTTTGTCATATATCACGGATTAGAATAAAATACATGTACATCACCCGCAGTCTTCTTAACTGAGGGTCATGAGAAGTTCACAGTCATAAATCATTAAAAAGTTTTAGTTTGCCTGTGATCTCAGTAAGCACTACGTGTAGTAATTCAAGACACGTCACAGTTATAATTTGTCGGCGAGAGAACCAATTATAGCAGGGATTATAGTGAAAGTTGATGTGGGTGAGGTGTCGATTTACGAGGAAGTGTCTCTTGGGTTTTCGAATGACGCAATATCA
The DNA here is from genome assembly GCF_964340395.1 of Glandiceps talaboti. Taxonomy (NCBI): domain Eukaryota; kingdom Metazoa; phylum Hemichordata; class Enteropneusta; family Spengelidae; genus Glandiceps; species Glandiceps talaboti. The sequence continues at coordinate 22,166,862 of NC_135551.1, read as the reverse complement.
GGAAGGGAACACGCTACACACGGAACCCAATTAGTTTTTTTTTTAGTTTTTTTTAAATTTACTTTGGTTCTGGAGAGTCATGTATACCGTATAAGAACTAGACTACGTCATGATTTGACAATACATACATTTCGCTGGATTGCCAATAAACACCAAATTAAAACTAAAACTATTTTTGTCATCTCTATCGGTCTAACACAGTGATGCACTGTTTCCTAGTATAAATGGGTCTTACAACTTTGCAACTGTGCATCTTCGCATCTCCGTTGTTGTAACAAGCACGGGACTGGTGGACATGGCGCGGCGTTAGATAAGTATGAAAACACAGTACTAGTAGGGAAACCTTTTTAGGTCGTCTTTAACAGTGTCAAATTGTTTACGTCAGAAGATGGTGTGTATGAATCCACTGGTTGTAGATTTTCTTCTATTCTAAATAACTATACAGTCAAGTAAACCAAAACAGTTTGACAAGTTTTCGGAAATGTTGGTCACCTTTTATATGGGGAGAGAGAGAGAGAGAGAGAGAGAGAGAGAGAGAGAGAGAGAGAGAGAGAGAGAGAGAGAGAGAGAGAGAGAGAGAGAGAGAGAGAGAGAGAGAAAACAGACAGACAGACAGACAGACAGACAGACAGACAGACAGACAGACAGACAGATCTAGCTTGTTCCCATCATTGTTTGGAAAACGTCACATGGAATACTTTCACTACATATCATATTCCATCACCAGTTCATGCCGCTTAGCCCCAAAGCTCTATAGGGAGTGATCTGAGGCAAAAGCAAAGCAAAACCAGTGCACATGCACGTGTATAATGATTATTATGATCACCATCTAGCAATTGCAATTGCTTGCCATGATATCAAACAGATGCTACAGTACCAACGATTTCGAATATATGGAAACTACATTATAATTTATCTCAAGAGTTTCACGCTATACTTGAGTGATTCTAGTATCTTCGAGGACATTTAAAACATACTATGGGTGGCAGATTATCTGGGTTTTTTCACAACTCGAGCTCGGATCAAAACGCGTATTGCAAATTGTTTAGAACAATAACCGCGGAAAAAACATTTGCGTATGTCCGCATTAACTATAATTCGTCAACACGTGAAATAGAGAGATAAATGGTGTGTGTGTGTGGGGGGGGGGGGTTGTAGTAATATAATAAGTATATCCTTGAGTTATGTAGAACATGGATGTCACAGCAAACAATTCACCAATCGATTTCTGATCACTGACTTACAATATGGTCGGAGTTATTTGTGCATAGGTATGTACGTCATACAGGCCGGTACCTACACAAGTAAATCACGTTCGTCTATATCACTGGCAATGAAGACATTCCTTCCTTGTCTGTGGTCTCATTGGGCAATTAACGTCTAATCTGTCACGTGGTAGTTTAGTGGAATAATACACAGAACAAGATGTAACATCCGGTTAAAGTTGCAGTATTGGCAATGAACATTTTACAACTGTTTGATGACTTACACCCAATATCGTACACATCCATGAGGTGTACGTATTGAATCATCTATATAGGTAAACTCGTTTGTGTAGCCGTACACATACTTGCAATGACTTTGTATTTTACGGTACGGACCATAAATATAATCAGCACCCATCGATAAGAATATGTTGAATTTTCACACAAACCTTGATCATTCACAAGACACTATACTAGTATGTGGCGATCGATCACTGTGTCTGCAGACAGTAGTCTATACGTACCTGACTCCATCCCAGTGTACTACAAACACGCGTACAAAATACAACTTAAACGTTTCGGAGCAAATCGGCTTCGGCAAATCATCGTGAACGTAGACTGTCCCTGTTACGGTACGCGTAGACTGATTGGGAGAGTCTTGTAGTCTCATAATCTTTTTGGTTCTGCAAAGGAGAATGTCGCCACCTATCTTCTCTCCCAATTTTCCCCACTTACTAGTAGTCTCAGGGCTATACAAGTCATCCCAATCACTCGACATTCAGGTTATAATTTCACACACAAAACAAAGTTGTGTGTTTTTTAAAAATATTTTAGTCAAATAAAAATGGGCACATGGGCAAGAGTAGTTAACTCTAATTAAAGTACGCTCCAAAGAAACAATGTACACTCAATACAGCAGTTGGCTTGAGAGAATGCGACGGCCATAGTATAATAGAAGTGGTCATGGTTTATGAATGTGTACAATGAGACGTGATTGTAAGCCTGTGGTGTTTTTCTAATTTATTTTTGTACCCTGACATACATGTATTGTGGTTATTTTATGCCATATCTTTATCCCACTGTGTATGTACCTGTTGCTCGACATGTTTCAACATGTTTTAGACGTTTGAAAATAATAAATAAAACATTTATCAAACAAAAGCAACCACAAGAACCAGAGAAAGTTTTAGACTGTCACCCCATTAAGTGAAACTTCTGAAAACTGACTCGGTAAGGACACTAAGTATATGAATGGTGATGCTATGGAATTAGCCTACGGGCTTGGCTTGGGATGACGATCAACGCTGTTCGAACTAAGGTGACAGCATTGTCAAACCCGATAGTCAAACCTATGGGCTACGTTGGAAGGTAAAGGGATATATTGTGTCTGAGTCTGGTGTGGTAGCATTCCATTGAATATTACAATATAAACTACATAAATGGACGGTCACAATAATTACACAGTAAAGTTTTATCATGGGGAATTAAAGCAAACGTAGACAAAGGGATTAGTCTTGGACTATCCGTTGGGTTTGAATCTGAAAATGATGTTTAATCTCTTTACCCCAACGCCCATAGACTAACAATGGATGGTCTTTCCTCCTGGTCAGATTTAGTCTAGACCATGTCCAATGAGCCATGATAACTGGTGTTTCTATCACAACTTTTGTTCTCAATGACTGCCCGTATACGTTGTTGTACAAAGCTACATGACATGTGTATATCATTGCCTCGTTCTCAAACTTTACCAACATCGACAAAATAATAGCTTGTTGACAAATAAGCTTTCGTGCATGTAAATTGGATCCGTACCAGATACATGATTGTTTACATACGGACATCAAGTACACAACAAGTAGTAAATGGTTATTGAATTCAAGCCCTCTACAGGTGACTAAGTGAAACGTTATTGTAGCACAAATGAACCGCGTGGAAAAAATAAACGGCATACGAACAAACTGTGCAGGAGGACCAATATAAGAGGAAGGGGCCAATCAGCTCTTACTGTCATTTCCATATTATGATCACGTGACTTTATTTAGTGGCAACCGATAGCTGTGATTCAGGTGCAAGTTTGAATATGAATTTGATAGTCACTAAAACTTTGTATGAATATTCACAGATCTTCAAAAACCGAATTGCCTGAGATTTAATCACTCGCTGATGTTACTTCAAGGTGGTAATGTCGTTTACGGACTCCAACTAGTTCTGGACCCTGCTGCCTTGGTGTGTTTACAAATTCGGGCACGAATCCAAGAAAAGCATCAATGGTTTACATTTGAGTTGCATCTAACATGTGTACCGCACCGTTCGACCACCTACATGTATATATGAACATGTTATATCAGAAGAACAACAGCAAAAATATCTATGCAAATAGAACTAATTTGAAAATGTAAAACACGACTAGACAGACTTTAATACTAGAGATAATGTACTTTTTACTGCACGCTTCATCGAAATACAAACTATATGCACATACCCCTATGCTTTATCAAACAGAGCAGGGTTTCACCCGCATGACCAAGCTTAAGTCATGTGTCTCACATGTTTATCACAGTGTCACTTTACGGTGATTCAATTTCTTCTAACTTTGAACGACGACTGTTGAACATTCTCATTGTTTGGTACAGCGCCCTCAGCGTCTGTTAAGAATTATTGTTAGTACATATACACCAAAACATAAACGTTGGAGAGACTGTCCAACGTCTATGCCCGTTGTCTGTGATAAAAAAAAACTACAAGTGGCTGCAGATATGATTAAAATCATACCATTTGAAACAGAGAATCGTCTGGTTCGGGGATCAAACGTTGTTACATTTCACTGTTAATTATATACATATACTTTCCAAACATTGCTACATATATGCCTACATTGGCCAAAGATGTCAGCTGAATATTTCTACATATATGCCTACGTACATCTCATTGGCCAAAGATCTCAGCCAAAGATCTCAGCTGAATATTGATATGTATACACTGTTACTGACATAGTGTCGACCTTCTTCGACTGTAAATACGTCGCCAGAGGGTGGGGGGTCTTTATCATCCCGTCCACTTTGTAGAAAGGGATGAGAAGAGCGCCCACAACGGCTGATGTTTCAGTCAACGACCACACCATGTTAGACAATATTTCAATCATAGAAGACTTATGATTTTTTTTGTCGCAGATGAACATATAAGCAATATTATGTTCGTAAGATTTTTATCAAGCCAGAGAATAAAATATAGCAAATAATTTAGTAAGCTTGTTGTTGCGCCAACCCATAGCTGCTGAAATTTAATGTACATGCACATTTATATCCGTGCAAATATTTTATAAAATTAGTAAAAATCGCTTGTCTAGTTATAGCCTACATGTAGATTCGAAGGACTAGCGCTACCGTGATTCTATTTGCTATCCTACCTCATGACATTTTGATTTTGAATTTCTTGAATTGTTCGTCGGAGGTAATGCACAGGGTGCCCAGGCTCATTTAGTTCTGTTTACAAATATAAACAAAACAAAATAAACATACAAGTAAACAAACAAACAAAAACAAACAAACAAGTAAACAAACAAACAAACAAACAAACAAACACAATAAACTGACAAATGAGTAGATACATACATGAGTATACGACAACAAACCAACGAACAACCAAACACTGCCCCCCCCCCCAATGGTCACATATGGAAATAACCCATAATCGGTTATTTCCATATGTGACCATTTCGGGGGGGGGGGGGGGCAGTGTTTGGGTGTTCGTTGGTTTGTTGTCGTATACTCATGTATGTATCTACTCATTTGTCAGTTTATTGTGTTTGTTTGTTTGTTTGTTTGTTTGTTTGTTTGTTTGTTTGTTTGTTTGTTTACTTGTATGTTTATTTTGTTTTGTTTATATTTGTAAACAGAACTAAATGAGCCTGAGCACCCTGTGGGTAATGATGTGTTTACCCCCAAAGACTGGGACTTGGCTATCCGGCTTGAAAATCATGTCGTTCGCTGTCAAGACACTATGTCGAGTCAGATAGCAAATAGGTGTCAAGGCTGCGATGTAATCCGCGAGTAGCAATCAGATTCATCGTTACTCTGTAATAGTGTTTCTGTGGATATCATCCGGCGTCCATCAACTATATTTGCACACTATTACAATTACTAGTACAATACTCATGGGGAGGCAGTGGTTCAATCTGACTAAAATCCAGTGATGTGGTGAATATGGGTCGAGTTTTGGGACGGTGACAAGACCAGAACTAAAACGTGAAAAACGTCAATAATCAAATTTTGACTCGCAGGAAGGAAAGCTGACAACGACGAGCAACTTTACAGGTCTACGAAATAACAAGTACATTTGTACATGTAGAATCATTTGCTTTAGATTCGAAGCTTAGCCTCTAGACTATTACGTAACCAGCTTTGTGATTTGGACTGTGAACCAGAGCTGCTCTGAAAGCTACACGCGGTATTTCTCGTAAAACCCATAAATGTATTACATAATTGGGTCTCAAAGGGATAGGGAGTGATTCACGTTAGTCTGGATGACCAGACTGGATTCTAACCCGCAGCATTCATGAAATATACGTCCATGGTCGTAGCGATACTGTTAGGAACTAGGGTAGATTCACATCGACAAAACAAGGTTTGTTTCTGACTTATTACATACTGGGCGTAGGGCCTGAAGCGTCCATTGAAATAAGTCCTAGAGTCCCCTACCCCCTCCCACCCACCTCTCCCCATCTATCTTTGTTGTATATAGCCGGGGAAGAACATCACGGTACAAAGATCAAAACTACAATTAATCAACAAAATACGTTACGTTAATTACAATGCAATACAGTACAGTACAGTACAGTACAGTACAGTACAGTACAGTACAGTACAGTACAGTACAGTACAGTACAGTACAATACAGTACAATACAATACAATACATACAATGCAACACCGGCGATGCAATACAATGCAACACGATGCAATACAATGCAACACGATGCAATACAACACAACACAACACAACACAACACAACACAACACAACACAACACAACACAACACAACACAATACAATACAACACAACACAACACAACACAATACAACACAACACAACACAACACAACACAACACAACACAACACAACACAACACAACACAACACAATACAATACAGGTGAGTATTCTTAGCGTCCATGTCTTACGAAAACTGAGTAAGTGGAACGCCCATTATATTACATAACACATAACACACAACACATAACACATAACACATAACACACAACACATAACACATAACACACAACACACAACACATAACACATAACACATGTACATTCTAGGTTTGTGACTAGATGCAATAATTGTAGCTTTGTTTTTAATTACAATACTTTGTTATTTATTTATATATTTTATTTTGTGTGACTCGTTCGTTTTACTTTTTATTTTCTTACGGGGTTTGCAAAGGAAAGGAGAGCGACGTTGCGAAACCGCTACAGTACTGCATGTAGGTTTATTTGCTTTGCCCAATAACTGCATATCGATATTATGGTGTATATGAACACATCTACTGTGTTATCCGTTATTTAGGGATAATAAAACATAAATAGTGAAAGATGTGAAAAAATATCAACATGGGCATTTACAAGCACTATGCACGATGTTTACAACTAAAGTACACCCGTATCGATCATTTTGCCAATGACCGCATTTGTACGTTGTCGGTCATTGACCTATAGGGACCAACCCATTTACTTTACATGTATTACATTGAGCGTAATAACACTGACAATAATCCCTTTGGGGTAAATAAACTATTACTGCAATGGATTGTACTTTGCAGGTCGTTGATGAAGTGGATGGTGCAACGGTAATTCTTTTTTTACAAAAACAATGAGCAATTTACATATAACGTATTAGCCCAACCTATGTAGATTACATAATCTTTGAAAATACGATCTCCCATCCAGATGGGCTTGTAATGTTGCTTTCGCTCGTTTCATTTCGATTGTCAGTGAGTTGAGAGAACATAGTTGAACTTATCCAAGGGAAGGTGCTGTTAAAGCTATAGTTACAATGGAGTTAATAGTCATGCTTTCTGACGAAGTATTAAAGTCAGGTCTCGCATCTGACAAAGTTCATGTCAGCTTCCTTGGAATCGATCCCAACTTCCCCCGAATCGAATGCGAGCTTTGAGATGCACATGTACGTAGGCTAGCATCGAGAGGGACACCGAGTTCCAACCCCGGTTCCGTCTCCCTCTGTCTGCATGAATGTATGCATACAAGACAAAACATAAATGAAATGGGCAGCTCAGGCTAGTTACGTATACGTAGCTCACACACTAAATCTCGACGTAGTATTGTGAAGGAAGTAAACAATGTTTGCTACTCACCAATGTACATATATAGATCTAAAGGGTGCAGTTTACAGGCTGGGTGACTGCAACGGAATGATGTAGGAGTGTGAGACCGTTGTACTGCACTCGCATGTACACATGTGTTTGCCCTGTCACTATTCAGTACATCTGGATGTGTAAACACGAGCAAATGAATATGGAAATGTCAGTGTCTTGTCATTATTTGGCTAGTTGTTATCATGTGATACGTGTCACTCAGACGTGGCCTTTTTGGTTACGTCATTCATTTTAAGCCATGCATGACACATACCATCATGGATCTATTATCTCAATAATAGATCTATGGTGATACACACACTGAAACTCTACCCCGGAAGTAGTCTAATTTTTATTCGGTATCGTTACGATTTACACCTCCATCCACTCATCGTCTGTACTATTCTATGGAACTGTGCCTGCTAGTTCAAAGGATTTAGGCCACTCCTTGAACTTGTGATTAGAAGTTCAAACAAAGGTCATTATGTGTGTAGATTTAAAATCATGCATATAGACAGGAGAGTTTACAAATGTAATTGTTTGTACTTGATACACTTGTTTACTATTGACGTGGGATTTGGTGGCTAGGCTGGTCTTAAATCAGCATTGAAAGGCTGACATCGCATAGTCAGTTTGACATCTATTATAACATAACGATATTTGATGGGCTGCAACCCAGTCTGGTTGGCGATGTGGGAAATTTTAGTAGATTATTAGTTAAATATATATATTATGTAACAAAATCGCATTCATATAGTTGGTTCTTTTTACTTGTAAATGAAATTTTGGGTTACCATATTGAGCATCCATCAATCAAAATTAACCAATGTGACATCTTAGATCCTCTGGTGGCATCGATCTATCGAGTTAGTCCACAGGGAACTCAGGCTCAGTTAGTTTTGTTTACAAATATAAACAAACAAGTAAACAAACAAACAAAACACAAACAAGTAAAAACAAACAAATAAACAAACAAACAAACAAACAAACAAATAAATAAATAAGTAAGTAAGTAAGTAAGTAAATAAATAAATAAACAAACAAACAAACAAACAAACAAACAAACAAACAAGTAAACAAACAAACAAACCAACAAACAAAATAAACCGACAAATGAGTAGATACATACAAAATGTACATGAGTAAACGACAACAAACCAACGAACAAACAAACACTGCCCCCCCCCCCCCCGAATTGGTCACATATGGTGGGTTATTTCCATTACAGTTCACCTACCTGTACTACTATTGTAAGGGTACAATTGTTACGAGTAACACAGCCCTTTTAAGTCAAATCACAGACGTTTCGAATAAAATTCTTCGGCACCATCGTATGCTAACTAAGGCCAAAGGGGCTCATGTTGAGTTTCTTGTGCATAATACATGGTTGTAAAAGGTGGCCTGTGGTCACGGTAACTATTATATAATCAGCTGTACTACTAACATAACAAGTACAATCAACGTTATCGATGGCATTGCATGCATCGACGTGAAACGTTCGGTAGATTAATGTAATCAATGTGTTATGTAAGTAACCCTTTTTCTGACCAAGTTTAAAGAGTTGACACAAACACAATGACAATTTAAAGAAATTATGCGTTCTCGGTATACGTAAGGTTTAGTGTCGCTATTTAACTTTATGCAATGTAGTAATTGTCTTAAAGTCATCGTAAAAAATCGACTGGAAATACGACTACAGTCACACAATTCACTGGAATTAACGATAAATTATTTGCACAAATTTGCACTGGAACGTAAAATATCGCCCTCCCTATAAGGAACAGGAAGTTGGGCAAAAAAAGAAAGAAGAGGTAGGTAGAAAGAGAAACATGAAATTTTGCGCAAATGAGAAATAAATTTATATAGAAGTCGATAGAATTTTCGTTGAATGAAAATATTCTTCTAGAAATAAAAGCCCGTATGAAATTAAAGTTCCATATCTAAAGGAAAAAATTAAGTACGTGTAAGTATTGAAAAACATAAAAAATATTCGCATTTCATCGCCTAATTGCGGTGCAACGGTATACATAATTCGGTCCCTAAAAAGAAGCAAAATCAGCGAGAGTAGATGGCTGGAAGTGTATACGATACAACAGTCACTTTTAAAATTGGTGGCGCTCTTTCGTCGTGTCGCTACGTCATCGAACGCAGTACGCCACCATCGGTCGGCGTAAGTGGCAATATTTGTTCCATGTTCTGTTGTCTGGGCAACTTACCGTGTACATAAAACAAACGCAAGCGTATTATTTTGTCATTCGTTCTACGATCGCCGAACTGTCAACATCGATCGCTCGCTTCAGCCACTGACGCACTGTCTGAACTTGATATTTGGTGAAATGGAGACGGTGACCATTTGTGTTGTGCGCCACCATTTTGATAAGTATTATGCCTTTGTTTTTACCAAAGTAATTCTATTAGATCTTACATTCTGTGTAGTAACCATACGGTATGATACGAGGTTGGTTTAACACTACAACGCACGGTGTTCATTGGAACGTGAATACATCATTTCCTATACCATTACGGTTTCCATTTTGTCCGGGTCAAAGTGAACTTATTAGAGAATTCTTCTGGCTATGACCACGTGGGTAGCTGAGTGTACAACTGATAAGTAGTGGACTGGTCGAGGTAGGGGTCTGTACATTGAGCGACAGGGGAGAGAGCGATACGACCCTAGTGCCGTTAGTAGATCATGTCCAGGGTCGATAACGACCCACCCCTCCGCTTCTGTTGGTATACTCAGTGAAGCTCTACTGTAAATGCCCGGTATGGTAGTAAAACCCCAGAGCCGCCTAGAAGGATTCAAAAAATTCATCTTACAAAGTAACAACATTGAGGATAAATTTGTTTGTTGCAATAAATAATGACGTGATTGTTTAGTAAAATGTTTCAATGAAAACCGTGTGTTCTTGATAATGTGTGCCCTCATTTTAATTGTTTTGGTTTACTCCCTGTATCCGTCCTTTCTCTCCATCCATTCATTGATGAATTAATGGTGCAATCTGTCACACAATCAAAATGGATAAACGATGGCAAAGTTGATGTCGAGACGTAAACTATTACCCCTCTAAAGAAAAAAAAAGTTTGGCGACATAAGAAGAGAAAATCGCAACAGTAATGAGACAGAAATGGAACTCGTACGGTCGTAGAATTGTCTTCGAAGTTCATTTCTAGAAATAAACATTCAATGAAATTTCAAAATCCATAGAATTTCGAAAATAGTAAATATTGAAAAAGTACAGAGTGAATGATAATGGAGAAGTGCATTAAATAATATAAAATATATTGTCAGGAAATTTTTTTTAAAAGAAATAGTATTTGCTGATGAGGTTTGCCATACATACATTCACCTCATAACTGTTGTGAGAAAACTACATAATTCAGTCCTTAAATGTATTAAAATCAATGATCTTTTGATAGTAGGGGACGGAGATAAGTGTGTACGATACAGTCAGGGATAAAGTGTTTACTTTCACCAGTGGCGGCGCTCTTTAATTCGTCGCACTCGTCATAGTACGAAGTACGCCACCACCGGTTGGCGTATGCATCATGTTCTATGTTCTGTTGTGACTAACAACTTCGCCGCGAACATAAAACAACCGTGCACGCAACAATTTGTCATTTGTTCTACTATCGTCGAACAATCAACATCGATCGCTCGCTTCCTCCACTAACTTTCAAAACAGATGGCGATCTGAATATCTGGTTATTATACGAGCTACCATTTTTCTTGTGCGCCACCATTTTGATAAGTATTATGCTTTTGTTTTTACCAACGTTATTCTGTTTGTTATCTTGAATTCTGTGTAGTAAACATATTAGATTTGTTTCACACTACAAAGCACGGTGTTCATTGGAACGTGAATACATCATTTCCTATACCATTACGGTTTCCATTTTGTCCGGGTCAAAGTGAACTTATTAGAGAATTCTTCTGGCTATGACCACGTGGGTAGCTGAGTGTACAACTGATAAGTAGTGGACTGGTCGAGGTAGGGGTCTGTACATTGAGCGACAGGGGAGAGAGCGATACGACCCTAGTGCCGTTAGTAGATCATGTCCAGGGTCGATAACGACCCACCCCTCCGCTTCTGTTGGTATACTCAGTGAAGCTCTACTGTAAATGCCCGATATGGTAGTAAAACCCCAGAGCCGCCTAGAAGGATTCAAAAAATTCATCTTACAAAGTAACAATTTTGAGGGTGAGCTTATTTGTTGCAATAATAATAATGCTTGCTGTACGAAATGTTTCAATGAAAAATCGTGCGTTGGTAATAGTTGAACAATTGTACCCTTCTATATTTGCCCCGCATTTTATTTGCAATATTTTGTACTATTTTCCATCTATCTAATACATACATACATACATACATACATACATACATACATACATACATACATACATACATACATACATACATACATACATACATTGATTTATTTCACTAACTGGGTGGGTGGACTTGATTGAGCGACCCTGTCAATTCCACCGGGCCGCGGGGTCACGACCGCCGGCTTATGCCGTCACGTGCTCAAGATAGTTCGCCTGACGAACCCAATCAAGTGCCGACTGACAGTGAGTGTTCACACTTATTCAAATACGACATCTCCCGAATATAGATGTCATAAAACGTGCACAGCTACTCTAAAATTACATTTCAACTCTTAGCTTCATATGCAAGGACTTTTATGTTGCTAATTTAAGTACATATAACACATTAACAGAAATATAAACTTTCAGATTACGTTTATCGCTCCCCGACGCCATGTTTGACCGTCTATACCGACACAATTGGTTGGGTATTTGAGTATCGTGTACACCGTGATAAACTGGGGAGTAAGTCAAGTCCTGGCCACTCACTGACTCCTTATTCAATGATTTGGTCCATCTATTCAATCCTACCAGCTATCCCCACCTGTCTTTATGTTCTCCAGTTCACTAAATCTGTTTCCCTTCATCCACCCATTCATTATTTTGTCCCTGTAATTAATCATACTTATTTTATCAAACTATCCATCAAATAAAATCCATTTTTACTCCCTATTGTGAGGGTTGGCAATTTAAAGTCAGTATGGTTCACCATTTAGAAATAAAGCGTGAATCATTCATTACGATAATAATAGCCCTCTTACATTTGCACCTAAAAAAGCGCTAATTTGTGAATTAGGCATTCGTTTCATTTTTTTCCGTTTTAACGGGTAAAATAGTAGTTTGAACATATCTAAACATTTTGATGAATGTGTTTTACATGTATACGTAGAAATTAGTGATTTTAACAGATTCGTGGGCCAATGCGAAGTAAGGAAATTACGATTTTAACAGTTTACGAAAACAAGCGGGGGGGATACACCTGACTAGGGTAGGAGTTACGAAAATACCCCATGCCCACTCTTAATCATCCACTAGTAGGCATTCGCGACATTTTTCTCAATGTTTATTTCATGTTATCTTTGCTATTCGTGTATCTGTGTTCGACAACGCACATGGACAATCGGTCATTCTCTAACGTAATGTATAGTATAGTATATTTTGAAACTACAGGGCACATGTTGAAGGGCATACCTTCACCGACGTAACGTTACTTATAGTGGATTAGTGAAGTCATATAGAAAAATGAAAAGTGAAAATTGTTATATCGGTATATCAGTCACGTTGTAGGACGTCCCCCCCCCCCCCGGGGGGTGTGCCTGGGCGGAATGAATTGTTCCAGCCGCGAAAAGCATTTCAAAAAAGTCAACAACACCACTGTCTTAAACTGAAAATCTGTCGTGGACTGATTAATATTTTAGAAGAAATCTCACTTCGAAAAAAAAATATCTACGCCATTTTGTTGACAAATGCCGAAATATTTCATCTGTAGATAAATTTACCATGGTTTATCAAGTGACCTGCAAGATATCAGTCTAACAAAGAACTAAATGTTGTAATTCTAACATGGACACATATCTTCTATACTTTGCACTTAATGGCCATGTCCATACTCGGTGTATAATTAATAATAGGTGTCTCTCATGTAGGGGCTGACTTTTCCTTCAGTACTGTATGACATTGTTCAATATCAAAGTCCATGAAATAGCCCTGGCTTTTTTGACAGCCACACTAGATTACGTCTCTGATACACAGTTCATATATGACACATGAACTACTTGAGTTTGTACTGTTAGTAGATAGTAGCAGCATAGTAACATTATGTGAAAACAGAAAATATTTAATTTGTGATATTTGGAGGTTGTTCGTTTATGTGTCAATATTTTGCATCGTTACTTTTTAAGGAAATGTTTTCATTTTCCTATGATATGTGCCTCCGTGGACCCTACGACTCGTACTTGAAACTGTCACGTCTTGTCAGTGTTAAAATGGTCGTATTCGATTGTTTGAATGCCCGATCCAGCACCATATCAGGATTATGTTCGGTTCGAGTGGAACAATTTTGTCATCATGCTATTTTGAAAGTGGGAGAAAACAGTGTTCGAGTGAAAATAGCCTTGGTATTTATAACACTGTCGAAGTCAGGCACTAGACGAGCTCGATTTTGGATAAACTTCGCTCCATACAACAGCACAAGCCAAACCTCGTGTATACCCAAATTTGATCACCCACCCATGCATGATTTCACACACATTTTTTACGCAGTGGTCTAGTGTAATTAGATCAAGCAAACACATAGTGGATAATAGTTTAATTACTAATAATAGTGGCTTGTAATTAAATTCTTAATTAAAATGGCAACACTTGAAGTGGTAAGAAGTTTAATAACATTTCATTTTCATTTTTTTTAAATAACTTGCCGTTTTTTTCCATTAACGAAAGTTTTAGGTGGAATCACAAAATACGAGGAATATACTTGGGCTATTTATACTAATCCTTTAGACTACGTTTTACCATCATGGCTGTACTATACTAGAATACAGATCCGATCTCCACCAGTCTAATCAAATTGTTCGTGTCGATCCATACTACTTCTGGACCATATATTCCCCTCTAAAGTACACTAGAAAGTCCACAGTCTGTTATTTGTGACATCGAATGTTCAGATTTTGAAATATTGAACACACCTGTGTGTGTTTTCTACGTTGAGTCTGTGACGGAATCGAAACGTGGAGAATATAATAGAAATGGAAAAAAACTTTGTAAGCTTGAAACTTGAAGACTTTGTTAGCTTTGTGGATTTATTCCTTCCATGTTTTGACAATATACACGTATGAAAACCCGTTTTTACTGTACCATAAAAGGCTAGGAAGCGAAATTTTTCTTCATTCAAGATGTTTGGTGACACCGTCATGACCCCTCTCGTTCATTTTGACACCCCCTCCCCAAAAGTAAATAAGTGCGACAAGATCTAGAGTATATGTCACAAATAATACCTCCTGTCTGGAGAATTTGGTAATTTGACACGAAAACCGCAAACTATTGTTATGAAAGATTTCTGGTTTACTCGTATAGTTTTATCGCCACTTTGATTATATGTATTTTTTTAGGTAGAATATGCCTCAGGAATGAATTTCCCTAAAAAATAAAAGTTATTCAAATATCTCCAAACTTTTCCCTGTGGAAGCATGTTCCTATTCATTTTGAAATAATTAAAAAAGACATTATTTTTACCCCATCAGTACAACCATAGCGAATTTGTGTGAAGGCATTAATTAATTAATGCATGTATTGCAATATAATTGGCTGAACTGAAGGCCAAAACTCCCAAAGACTAGATGGGCGTACTACCGACATTGCCAGGACTGAGGTCAGCATGTCCACTCCACCATTATATCCCCAATATCTTACCACACCGTCCGTCCCCCCCCCCCTTCACTCCTGTGAGACCCATTCCCCTCATCACACCACAACTAACAAGTAATTCACTTCACGGTTAATATCAGCATCGACTTAACTAACTTTTTCTGATACTGTACAATGGTGGCAGTGTTGAGATGTGGCAGCAATGGGATTTGGTCGTGGTGGCAGCGGTGGGATGCCAAAAATCACAAAATGATGCAAAGTGTAGATAATAAAATGAGTCAAAGTAAAATGTGACAATCCCGTAATTCCATTTTCTATAATATGGCACTTGCCCGAGAACCGATTTGTAAAAGTGACCCCATCCCACCACCGTCCCTCCCTAGTTCCCCTGCCCCCCCCCCTTTACTGGTAATTACTGGGGCCTCCCTAAAATGTTTGAGCTGCATAGCTAGGGAAATGTTTTGCATTTCAAATCTTTTGCAATTGGAGCTGAGTAGTTACCAGTTTCTGCATATCATGAACCAAACAGTGAACATAACGTGTATTAAAACATCTGATTAATCTCTGTACGTTTCTATTCAAAGCAACTATTCTTTGGAGCTGATGACTTCCGTTATCAAATCTGTATAAGCCGCCTTTTTATCATGATACACGGTACACTGGTCGCCAAATGGCTCGGTAACGCAATAAATTATCATTAGCACGCGTGTAACTTATCATCCGAGGTTGGCAAGGGCAAAGTTAGAACTGCTATGGACGGCAATACAGTCGGGGAGTGTCCTCGTGATTTCAAGTGTCGTCCATGGTTTACTGCCCTCAATTTTGAGAAAGGGGATAATTTTCATGCTAAAATTTAAAACAGAGTTTTCTTTTGCGGTGTTAAAGTTCGAATCTGAGTTCTCTACGATTATAAGTAATTGCAAGCACATTTGTCTTTCATTGTGTTAGGCATGGTTCCACAACCACAACACAACTTGTAGTACAGTACCATCACCGGCATTGGCACTTAAAAACGATCTGTAAGAGGAACAACAAATTCATGACCACGTCAGAATACACCAGTCCTTAGGCATCTTATGAAACACTTTGGGTTTGAGGGTATGTGCGTAGCTTCTCCATGTGATTGCCCATGGAGTTGACGCCCCTTCCCTTCCCCGAGGAACAGCTATATAATGCGCTACTCTTGCGCAATGTTAGATGAGAAAGTATATGTACTCGGGCTTGCCGCGATTAATCTTGCGATGTAGAGAGAGTCACGCGCACTCACACGCAGAATCAATGTACAAGATTTTGTCAGAAAGACTCGTTTGTGTCAGTACGTGGCATGGACTTCGAACCACTATCGAGTGCGGTCCTGCCTGATCATGAGATCGGAGTTTAGTGATAAAATAGCGCCTTGAAATCTTGTACAAAAGCCGTTATACTTGACTCAATCATTGTGTTCAGTCATTTGTACGGTCATATGTACGGATTTTCAGTATAAATGGGGAAAATCTCTTGCGATTGCCTTGACAAATAGAAAAAGTGTCAAAACAAAGAGATTTGGATATTTGTGATGTTTTTCCATAAATCTTTTTTAAAAAGTCCCAGTGAACACATTTCAAGAGCAGTAGAGCTTCTTGAGATTTTAATGTTGAGTATAGTTATACCAGAGTGATATTTAAATCACCCAAGATCGTGTACATCTTCAATATGAGGATTTAATGTAAAAAAATGACAGAAAATGGAATCTTTTGGCCTCAAAATTTGTAGTTGTATTTACTGCTTATTACATATGAGGTGACATCCCACCCCCATGCCCCACTCGATGGGTGGTAAAACGCTACTCTTTCGCGAAAGTGGAAAAGTGGCGGCTTGCTAGATTTAATAATCATATGATGGCCTGTGATGCAGCGTTCTACGGTGGACGAGAAGGACATTTCCGCGCTCTCAATGACTGGGCGTTTCAAAGCAATTTCCGCGCTCTCAATGACTGAGCGTTCAAAGCAATTTCCGCGCTCTCAATGACTGAGCGTTCAAAGCAATTTCCGCGCTCTCAATGACTGAGCGTTCAAAGCAATTTCCGCGCTCTCAATGACTGAGCGTTCAAAGCAATTTCCGCGCTCTCAATGACTGGGCATTCAAAGCAATTTCACCGCTCTCAATGACTGGGCGTTCAAAGCAATTTCACCGCTCTCAATGATAGAGTTCAAAGCAATTTCAGCTCTCTCAATGATAAGAGTTTCAAAGCAATTTCCGCGATGTCAGACATTTCCGCAACAGAAACGATTTCTCTGACAGAAGCGATTTCCCAGACGTACAGAAGTGGAATCCCCACAAGTCACGTGTTAGTCAGTGACCCGGAAGTACATGTAACTGGTAAAAATTGTGGACACAGTGACGGTGCCTGTGTGTACACATTGTCATTGATAACTACAGTAGGTATTGTCAGAGATAGCTATAGTAACAGGTATTGTCGCAGATAACTATACAGGTATTGCATCCATGGCCAGAAGTCATATATTTTGCAGGAAATACATTTTTACATTTAACTCATGCACGTTTTACATTTTTTTAACAGAAGTTAGAAATCATTTTTTACATTCTCTGACTGCACGAAATACATTCTAAGATCGGGCGGACGGTCCAGGGAGCTTGTAATAAATGCATTTAATACATTCTAGAGTTGCACGAAATACATTCTAGTATTGGGAGATTTAATGTCGTAACAGTAACAGGCATTGTCCGGGATAACTATAGTACCAGGTAGTGTCAGAGATAGCTATAGTAACAGATATTATCAGAGATAACTATAGTAACAGGTATTGTCACAGATAGTTGTTGCGGAAAGCTTGTGGGTGTCACGCCCCGGGTGCCTGTATTTGGCTCGTCTCAGTACCTTAATGGAGAAAGTCGGATTTTTCCCAGTACTTCAGTTCTAGATATCCCGTGTTTTATTCGAAACACACTTTTCATATGCCAGTCAGTTGCTGAGGGGTGGAGTCTTGGTCAGGTAGCTATAGCAACACTTTTCTTCCTCTCTCTCTCTCTCTCTCTCTCTCTCTCTCTCTCTCTCTCTCTCTCTCTCTCTCTCTCTCTCTCTCTCTCTCTCTCTCTCTCTCTCTCTCTCTCTCTCTCTCTCTCTCTCTCTCTCTCTCTCTCTTTTGTTAAAATCTACTTCTTCCTTTAGGGAAACGTTTTCTTATATGCCTCCGTGAGGTTGAGGCGTTTATTTTCACGAGTTGGCCGTGATATTTCAGGTTTCTTGGGTTGTGCAGTAGTCTAGAGACGCTGGCATTGGCGAATGTGTCTGTACTCAAGTATATAGTGTATGTTCTGCCATACACAAGGTCAATCGAACAGCTTGGTGTGACGGAGAGGGTTTTTCACGCTTATCGAAGGCTTGCTAACGCTACCACTTATTAGCTTTCGTAGGCAATCTATTCTAGTGTTTTATTAGGTGTTAAATATCAGAGTTCTTCGTGTACTTTCCATGAGTTCGTCACACTATTTTTTTCTCTTTTACATAATAATGACGGTTCTAGGGCACCCCCCCCCCGAAAAAAATGCCCCCGGAGAAAGGCCTCAAGTGGGATAATTACATACTAGGGCAGGGTCGAAAGTGGTCCTGTTTATGAGTTAATAACTGTTTATTTAGAAATCAAATCCCATGTTTATCGCACTTCGTTTTTTCTAAAATTTCATTTCATTATCAATATTTCAGTCTTTATCAGCATGTTTGAAATGAAAGTGTATGTGTATTTGTAGGCGTGATTGGGGGCATTTATCCTACGGGTTGTTTGTCTGGGGGCGTAGTGTCCTGTTACCAATAATCACAACATCATAGTCCTTTCATCTTACACAAATATCAATTTCTTGATAACTTTCAAATATACTGACTGCAACCTATGTTGGAATAGTTGTTTCAACATTCTGATGACAACACATGAAGTCTATCCTCGATACTCTGTCTGCATACTAACTAGGTGCGTGACTAACGACGTACGTCCAAGTGAAATCCCAATCTATCCAGATATGATGTGATTCGTTTCTGACGTAATTTCAAACCATGATTACGTGTTTAAACAATCAACATTTGAAATTACATGTGAATTTGGAACTTAGTGTTTTAGGTGTTAATATCGAAATTCGAACTTTCGTTTTTTGAAACGCAATCAAAATCAAACCACAAACAACGTTTCACGTTTCAACGTTTTACTGGAACGTTAGGGACACCTTTTACTCGTACTATCTACAGTTTCTATGAAGTTTGCAGGTTGTTTACTAAAAATTATATCAAAGCGAAGATCAAAGGAGAGCAAAGACAACAAGTAACAGATACCGTTGGAATATGAACGTATCCTTTTGGACGTCCTAAATGTACAAATAAATTGTAAATTTGTAATCAGATGTTTGAGGTGGGACCTCGTTTCTGGCGCATATTGCATGACTAACTGACACCAGCCATCCATCCCATACAGTGACGGTTGTTTGTACATTATACAAGAATTGTTTTTAGGTAGTGAGTTATCGTCGGCATTATTTTTTCAATCAAATGTATTTATTGTGATGTCATACCGACGATGTTATACAGTTTAAATATATTTGTGTTGTTACCTAGACGGGGATGGGGAGGGGCCGGCTGCGTAACTAGACTGTGTAAAATAAAATAAGATGACTCTGCTGAGACTTCCAAATCCAAACGGTAAACCCAAACTCTAGACATTCCACACACCCAAAAACTTACAGAGCTCGAGACCCTTGATCTGAATACTTAAGACGGCACTTCGCACAAAACCCCTACCCCTTTCCAGCACATTTTGGGTGAATCGACGTAACATAGTCATTACTATACGTTTGTGTTAAACCTCAGACCACTATGAACACAAGGTTGCCGAGCTTAGAATATTATTAAACCAGTATTCTGACATGATAGTTTATTATACCCTATGTGTGAATTCCTCGTACTCAAAGTGGGGCTATCGATTTGTTGTGCCACGTCATGCCCGATGATCGACGGGATATTAACGAAAACGTCCGTTTCACTTCCCCGCGATGTCTCTTTGAGTCGAGCCTAGTGGCACAAATGTTACAATAATGTAACGATAAAAAGTGCACAGCTGAGAAAAGTGAAACATGGTTAATGTTTTGATTTTCGATGAGTCTCAAAAAATGGATGTTCAAAAATCGATATCAACATCCAAAAATCAACTTCGAAATTACTTGTATTTCTAAATGTCGATTGCTTAAAAACGTATTCATCGTTTGAAAACGAATCATATCATCTCTGGACAGATAGGATTTTACTTGGACGTCGTTAGTCACGCACCCGACTATCTTTCAATCTCAAACTATTGGAAGTCTCAGATTGATACACCATAAATACATTTGCGAAGTGTCTGGGCTACATAATTTTAATCATTCAAGGACATAAAATTGATATTACATATAGTGGACATAAATGAGTTACAAATTACTGTCGTGTTCTGCAACATTTTCTGCTGAAGACATTTTTATTTTTCATGAACATCAACTGGCATTTGTAAAGTGATTATTTCTCCCTCAAGCATACTAAGTGCATTGTTACAATTTATGGATGGGGTACCAATCTTTCTAAAATTCTTGCATACAACAATTGAGCTTCTGCATGACTCCTCCAAATTCTGTACTTGTGTGTACACATGAAACATATGTCACTAACAACGCTTCTGCATGACTCAGCCAAATTCCGTACTTGTGTGTACACATGAAACATATGTCACTAACACGTGACTTGTGGGGATTCCACTTCTGTACGTCTGGGAAATCGCTTCTGACAGAGAAATCGTTTCTGTTGCGGAAATGTCTGACATCACAGAAATTGCTTTGAAACTCTTAGCATTGAGAGCACGGAAATTGCTTTGAACGCCCAGTCATTGGGAGCGGTGAAATTGCTTTGAACGCCCAGTCATTGAGAGCGGTGAAATTGCTTTGAACGCCCAGTCATTGAGAGCGGTGAAATTGCTTTGAACGCCCAGTCATTGAGAGCGGTGAAATTGCTTTGAACGCTCAGTCATTGAGAGCGCGGAAATTGCTTTGAACGCTCAGTCATTGAGAGCGCGGAAATTGCTTTGAACGCTCAGTCATTGAGAGCGCGGAAATTGCTTTGAACGCTCAGTCATTGAGAGCGCGGAAATTGCTTTGAACGCTCAGTCATTGAGAGCGCGGAAATTGCTTTGAACGTCCATGTCATTGAGAGCGCGGAAATGTCCTTCTCGTCCACCGTAGCGTTCAGTGCAGTGGTATAAAGTTGTGCGATGATGAGTCACGCGCGAGCCCACACGCTAGTACCGAATGTACTAAGCTGTAGAACCATACATGCTAACCAAAAGCTAGACTAAGTATCAAATGCGTGTGTACTTGGTCAACTTTTAACGTATAACTGTTTAGCTTTGTTTTGCCCAGACATACCCGAAAGTTTGAGTTTTTAACATCGGACCCGTGAGTAGTCTAAGGTATATGTTTTTTTTATGTGGACTGTTTTATTACCATGACAACCTTTCTTGAATGTCACGGTAGATCCAAATTTAATCGCACAAATATTTCGGTACAAATTGCTTGCTGTCGTTCTGTAGTAAAACAACTAATAAACACGTACGCCATTTCGAATCCTTGCTTGAGGCTATCGCAGTCACTTGGGGTATTGTTCCGTAAACGGTTGCTTCGTTTATACTTCATTGCCTCAAAGTTATAAACCCACATTCATCAATCAAAATGATAAATCATAATTTGATAATTTTAGTCACGTGCCGGGTTTTGTGTTCTGGCAATACATACGGTAGAAGATCGGGTGGCAGTCACTGGTTTACTGTGTACGCTATTGACTGAAACCACACAAGGTAGCTTGGAGAGGCAGGCATTCTGTCATCAAAAAGCGGCTACTTGAATAAATGTGGCAGTTTTCTGTTTGGAAACAGTGATATTTGGCCGGTGAGCACGTGAAGTATGTTGACTTTTCAATCATTTATCAATGTGACATTTTAAGTACAGACTAAGGTTCAACTATTAAACAACGTGATGCCTCGTCCTATACCGGACACCCTAGGAACAGTTGCGAACAGTTGAAACATTGTATGGCGTTCGAAACAAAAAACCATCCAGGTGAATAATAAACACAAACTCATTCACGTCGAAGACAGCTTGGAAATGTTTGACACGTTTGTTGAAAATGAAAAGTAAACATCGCCCCCTGTTGTTGAAATAATATATTCTTTAGCGAGACCTATATTTCATCAACTTAGGGAGTGTGATTGATTGCACCTGGGAGACGCGCAGTTTGCCATAAAGCCGACCGACTCTGTTGAACGACAAATGCACAACTTTTGACGCAAGGGAGAAAATTCACTCCCAAAGGACTATTCTCGACAAAACTTCACTGAAGTTGATTTGAACATGTCTCGTGGAGACTTCAGATTTTATTTTACTGACGACACACACAGTAGTGTGGATATTTTAGGTAAATTACACCGCTTTACGACGGATCCAAGAATCCTGAATATGAGGTAAGCGTCTTTACCTAGCTACGACCATTAATCTGTGGGTGTGCCCCAAAATTCTATGTGATACAGAGATTGTATATGGAAGAGACTTCATTCACAGCCCACGATTCGAACGTCGTCTATCATATATAGATATGAACAGTAAACGGCTTAAAAAATTTATGAACGCACAAGTGTCTTGAATTCAAAAGTATTAGTCTTAAATTACAACTAGTTTTTTAAAAAGTAAACTTCCCTTAAGCAGATTTTTGAATAATCGCAGATTTGAGCAAAACCCTTTTCCATGTAGAATTACACTAGGTTAAATATCATGAAATGGATGTTAAAACGTTAGTATTTATCAAACATTTTTTTAAAGGAACTCCAGAGTGAAATGAATGGCCGATACTAAACTAATATTACCTGTTCACAGATCTGTAACATTACTAAAATCTCTGTGTACCTACTAGCCAGTTAACCTAAAAGAGAACGTCGCCTGATGGAACAACAATCTTACTAACATTGCCACATTTTATCGTCTGGCCCGACAATTATTTTAATTATCAACACTGCTAGATTTTATCCAAATATCTCAGCAACTTTGCTACATTTTCTTTGCGTGAGGCAATCCTCACACTTAGTCAAAATGTGAAAATAGTAAATGTTTTGAGATAGTAAAATTTTTTTCGAGCCAGACGACACTGCGTCTGTTTCGGGTTAACTGGCCTGTATTGTAATTGTAACTTCCGTGCCTTCTGCGTTTTCGCCACACACACAAAAAAAAATCATAAATGGGTGCCTTTATCAACGCATTCTGTCAATCAGTAATGTATCTTTATTAGGATCTAAGCTTCAAAACGATACTTTACTGTACTGTTGTGACTCACTGACAATATAATCGTCCCCACCCCCCTCATTGTTTTACTAAACGTGACCGTTACCAAGGAGGTCGCTATATGACAAACAAGCAAAAACCAATAACGACAGTAGTCGGACTGGTCTGTCCACGATGGAAAAATACCTTCACGTTTAATTTCATACCTCGTGATGCTAACAATGTAACTTTTGGTAACAATAGTGTAGTGTTTAGGCAAAGCTTTTTAACAGTAAGGCTCAGAAAAAAATTGTTTGGTTCCGGTTACCCGACCCCACCTACTTTTTCACAGCCGACCCTAAACTTTTTTTATGTATTCGAGAGAAAAAATAACAAAATCGCGAAAACTGTGAAGTCTCGTGAGAAATATAGTGGATGTGGAAACTGATATCAACGGAAAAAGACAATATAAAACTGTTCTTTCAATCTGTAATGGCTGTAAATCTCATTTTGAAGAAATCAATAATGGAAAACATAACTACCTGAACTAGACACTCACACATGAAAAAATTTAAAAAAAAAATAAAAATGAAAAGGTCTGCCTGTCCCACCTATTCTAAAATTAGAATAATCGGAATCACACAATTTCTTTTCTTTTTTTAGGCCTACGTGCCCTTTCTATACAGAGCAATCAATATTTATTGTAGTCGTGTGGTTATGCTATATTGTCGTAGCACTTGACATTCTCAGTACCCGTGTGGGCTGATGGACCTTGTGGTCAGAGCGTAAAGTAGAAGAAATCACATTTGACCAATTTACTATACCAGTAAATAGTTACCAAAATGTTCAGAAGAGTTAATATGTTCTGTATTTACAGACAGGGAAATTTATGGTTACCTTTTTAGGGCCACTCGGAACACTGGATCCTGTGTATGTGTTTTACAACTCATTTTAGTACTAGCACTCATATCAAATGAAGGAAAGGCTAACATTAGGGTTAGGGATGTCAGCATACGGGATCAAATTGATTAGGTTTCAGACTTTATATCGTACGGGGATTTTTTACAGCTGGGCTCAGTGTGCTTGAGCACCCCCCCCCCCCTCCTTCCCTCGCCAACTGAAAAAAGATGATGGTGTTATTTTTGTTCAGATAATGATGATGTGTTTAATTGCATAGTTCAGAGAACTATGAAGTCATACATCTATTGAAGGTGAACACTACTCTAGGAAATAAGGGAATTTTCATAAACTTTGAGTTGATTAATCATCACCAAACGTTCGTGTGATTGCCAAGTAACTCCAATTTGAAACGTGTTTCACACTCATTGTCCTAACTGTAATCTAGCGTTCCCTCATGGGAGTTAATAGCATGCATATGTATTAGATGAACAATAAATGAGCATGACTCTCTATCTTAGGATAATAGGAACATGAGTCATTATTATCTATTGTGTATCTAATATACATACATGTCTGCTGACTTCCCAGGAGACAACACTGAATCATTGCTAAGCTAGACAGTCACAGAACAAAGTATGTGAAAAAAAGAAATATTCAATTTAATGTGTTTTCTTGGAAATTGCGCAAAATAGAACCAAACTTGAAGTTTTCGAACATGCTCTTCTTTGCTGGAGTGGTGTTCCCCTTTAAATTATTACAGGACACAACTGAGGGTAACATTGGTACGTCATTTTGTTCGTTTTATCGTTAAGCTTACACCACTCAGAAGCTTTGCTAGATCTAAAGTCCAACTTGAGACACTTCTTTTTTCAAATATAAAATATTAAAATCTATCGTCTAGTATCGTTATTTGTACCATAAGATGAGTTATCACTGACAGATTTACTCATTGTTCATAATCCTGATGATGTCAATGGCAATTTTGTGGATTCACCTTACCTAATGACCGTAAAATGGTCAATTTGTTTTGCTAAATGTGATACTACAGTTTTCTGGTTACTAGGATGATTTGGTATGTTTCAGTTAGTCGTATAACCTACATGTATATATAATTTAAAACATACATGTGTGTATTTCTTGGTGTAGAACAGCATTATCGCAGATAAGCGTGCAGATCTGGACTGTGCCCCTTGAAAGAATAGCGTCACATGTTTATCGTTAGCATTCATACTGTAATGCAAACACAAAGGACTTCAAATGGTATCACCGCCACTACTAAACTACTACACTACAACTATCCCCACGACGACCACCACTACTAGTAATATGCTACCACAACCGCCGCCAGTCCACCACCACAAACCATCACCACCACAACCACCACCACCACCACCACCACTACTACTACTACTACTACTACTACTACTACTACTACTACTACTACCACCACCACCACCACCACCACTACTACTACTACCACCACCACCACCACTACCACTACTACTACTACTACTACCACCACCACCACCACCACCACTACTACTACTACCACCACCATCACCAACACCACTACTACTACTACTACTACTACCACCACATCATTACTGTCATTACTACCACCACCACCACTGCTACACAACATTAATACCACTATTACCACCACTATCACGACTCTAACTACTCCACATCATTACCACTACCACCACTACTTCTACGCCACACCATTACCACTACTACCACTACTACTATACCACACCATTAACACTACTACTACCACCACCACCACCACCACTGCCATGCCATGCCACATCATTACCACCACCACTACTACTACTACCAGCACTACTACTACAACTACCTCCACCACCACTGTTGCTATGCCACATTATTACCACTACCACTACCACTTTCATTACTACTACCACCCTCATAAGCATTACCACAGTCACACCAGATACACATTACTGCAACTACCACCACTTCAACCACTGTTATTACCACTAAAACCTACAACAAGTATCAGTACCACCATCAAGTCACAGCTTTTACTACTACAATAGTACTACTATACTGACGCCAGTAAATCCGAGAACGTTGTCTGGGTCGACCAAACTCTTGCTAATATTTGTTTGATGTCTGGCGCTGCAAAAAAAAATAGTACAACCCTTGCAGCAGTTGTCTAGAAACGCTGCTGATCAAAACGTCGTTTTATCAGTGGTGGACAATTAAAAAACGGGCTTTGTACGTGCCGAAAGTCTTCCCCTAGTCTATCAAACTGACATACATTGATGCAAAATAACATAGAGTGCTTCTCATCTCAGACCACTATAGTGGTCTGAGTTCTCATGTATGTTTACATCATGTTCTTATCAGTTTGTTTATGTCTCTGAAAGTTGGTAATATTGCCCTATACCATATCGCGTGAATCTACATATGAAACACCAGCTATCGTTATTGTATCAGTTTGATAATGTGAGGAGAAGTCTTTTCGGCGCCTTCAAAGCCAGTTTTAATTGTCCACAACTGATATAACGACATTGTGATCAGTAGCATCTCTAGACAACTGTTGCAAGGGTTGCACTTACATTGATATTTTTTCTTTGCACGAGTTACCACCTAGCAGATCATTGCTAATTTATTTACAGTAACTGTATAACGTTCATGCATATTCCGACATGTCACATGTGAAACAGCGCTAGCAGTCCCATAATTAGAACAAATAGTTTACAGTGTAACAATCTGATAAGATAATTTTCTCACATGCAAAGAAAGTAAAGCAATGTTTAAGATTATCTCTCGAGCCAGATGTAGCAAATTTTAGTAAGATTACATGTGAAGATAGAAAATAAAATGTAGCAATGTTAGTAAGAGCAATATTAGTAAGAGATTTGTGAAACCAGATGATAAAATGTAGCAAGAGTTTTGTCGAACCAGACAATAAAATGTAGCAAGAAATTTGTCCAAACAGACGATAAAATGTAGCAAGAAATTTGTCGAAACAGACGATAAAATGTAGCAAGAAATTTGTCGAACCAGACGATAAAATGTAGCAAGAAATTTGTCGAACCAGACGATAGAATGTAGCAAGAAATTTGTCGAACCAGACAATAAAATGTAGCAAGAAATTTGTCGAACCAGACGATAAAATGTAGCAAGAGATTTGTCGAACCAGACGATAGAATGTAGCAAGAAATTTGTCGAACCAGACAATAAAATGTAGCAAGAAATTTGTCGAACCAGACAATAAAATGTAGCAAGAAATTTGTCCAAACAGACGATAAAATGTAGCAACAGATTTGTCGAACCAGACGACGACGTTCTGCTTCAGGTTTTCTGGCTTCAATAAAAGTACCGCCACAGTTGTACTATAATAATTACAACCACGACTACAATACATATACAACAAATAAATTTACTTGTTCAGTTATCGAACTTATAAAGGGAAGAATAGTTAGATCCAAATGGCAGAATATGCTTTACTATGTCTTTCTCGCCACTTCAGCGTTTTTAATAGCATTCCTATCTAAGACTCTTCTCTCTGATGTGTTGGCAGCTCAAGTGGTACACAGACAAGTAAGAAACTTACTTGTCAGAGACAAGTAAGAAACTTACTTGTCTGTGAGTGGTACCACAATAACATGGTGAATACTTGCGGTTGAACGAAACGCAAGGTCACTTTTTCTTTGATCTTCTCACATAGCTTCATGCTTGGTTGATTACCCAGTACTATAAAGCCAGTGTTACCTGCAGCAAAGATTTCCACATCCTAATTGGGACGACGCGTCCATTAAGAGAGGGACGTCTGAGTATAGGATAATACGTAATTCTCCGGAGTATCCAATTGTCCTTACGCGACACTCAAGGATAACACTTACGTAACATGTCCTTGGAGGTCACGACACGCTGATTCCCATCATGTGTGCTCTACAAAAATAGAGTCTCGTACTTGTTTTTATATAAAAGACAGTTCCTCGTGAATAATAACTTTCATGTCTTCCGACTGACAGCGCCTTGTGAAATCAGACTATACCTGCATCTTTCACCGACTACCTTGTGTGTTCTTTCTGTAAACAGCAGTGTCTTGATGAACGAGAGTTTGGCGTGCGTCGGTGGACAAGAATTTAAAATTATGCAAGATCTTTCATCATGTCTACCTCAGAAAATGTTTCTGTTTCATGTTTGTGTCTAGGAAGCGGTTCTTGTCTGTTCTGTGTTCTGTGTTCTGTGTTCTTTTTTTTTATGTGAAGTATTTGATGAAAGATAATATGACCATTTCGATTGATGAGAATTTCAAATCAAGAACGGTGTCGCTATGCCATCCACTTTGTGTTCGTAAAAATATGCAACTGTTCTGTCAGACGCAGTATGACATAGAGAATATGAAGAATAACGTACATTCTGGAATTCAACTTGAGCATTACTACATATGCTGCCTGTCTCTTGAGTATTCATCAGGAAATGTCTATGATTTGAAGTATATATATATATATATATATATATATATATATATATATATATATATATATATATATATATATATATATATATATATATATATATATATATATATATAGGAAGTCAGTGGTAAGATTTGTCCGTAGTACAGTGCTCGATACGTCTGCACGCAGAGCGGAGTATATGTTGAGGGTAGAAGAAAATCAAGTCGGGTTTTTCGTCTCTACAAGCCTGTTTCGTGAGTAAATCACTCGTCAACATCTCCTGACGAGTGATTTACTCACGAAACAGGCTTGTAGAGACGAAAAACCCGACTTGATTTTCTTCTACCCTCAACATATATATATATATATATATATATATATATATATATATATATATATATATATATATATATATATATATATATATATATATATATATATATATATATAATCAAAGTGGGTTGGTTGGAACTTGAGGTGCTTGGTTGTAACTCCGAGTTTCACGCTCAATGCGTTCATCAGACATATATATATATATATACGAATTTTTATATATATTTATACGAATTGAGTTATGTATATATATATATATATATATATATATATATATATATATATATATATATATATATATATATATATATATATATATATATATATATATATATATATATATATATATAACCAAGCGGCTTCCCTTGTAAGTACCAAAATAAGATGCCTGAAGCGGCTTCCATTGTAAGTACAAATGTACCAAAATAATAAGATGCCTGCGGTGAAAGGTAACGTTGAGCGTTACTGAAGCATTCAAAGACAGTCTAGTCTCTATGTTGGTAGAAAATCACATAGCGTGTTAATTGCTGTAAGTGGGACTCTCTCACGTGGCATGAACAATCGCCAATCAAAAGCCTGTATTTCATTTATTCATTTTGAATGACATGCTAAGCTATGTATTAAGAAATGTTTAGGCTAAGACCACTATATTAGTGTGAGGTTTTAGGTGATAATTCCGCCTTAGTACTAAAGACGTCGGCCACGTGAGAAAAGAAAAGCAGGTGGGTGAGCGGTAGGTATGTCGATAGATAGTCAGACCGGCAGACAGGCAGGCAGGCATGCAGACAGACAGGCAGACAGATAGATAGAGACAGACAGACAGACAGACAGACAGACAGACAGACAGACAGACACACACACACACACACACACACACACACACGCACACACACACACACACATACAGGCAAGTAGGTAGGCAAACGGACGGACTGTTTGGTAGGTTCGTGGTTGGGTCATACTAGATTTATGGGTGGTGTTTATGGCTGGAAAGATGGATGGATTAATGGATAAGTGAACGTTACCCTTAATCATGACATTCAGTTCCATTGTGAGATACAGCACTAACGAGACTTGTGGGACCACCATTTCGTCATGGTTGGTGGCACGCAGCTTGAAGGTTTAGCGTAATGGACTAACAAATTACCCAAGTTCAACAGTTCGTGCTAAGGCATTTGGTTACCTTAATTTAAAAATACATAAAACATGTAAAATGACAATGATGACTTCTCCAAGAGTAGACTTTGTGTATACATACAATTGTGGACCACTGAAACTCTGTGAAACGGTCCGAAGTTTTCTTATGCATCGGTATTCTGTACAGACACCGACTAAATCGTCATCTTTTTTTGTTTCTTCTTTCCTGTTATTCCGTTTTACTAAGGGTTTCTTCCGTTCCTTCTGAGCGGCAGTGGGCCATCTAATTGACCCACCTAAGTAATGCACCAGGTGTACACATTGCCACCCAACATGCAAATATATGCACAAGACTTACTGCGCATGCGCTTAAATCATAAGCTCAGGCAGCGTTCTCTCCAGGATCTATTCATGATAAAATTTGTCATAACTGAATTTATTTGAGCTAAAATTGAATACAGTTGTGCCATGTAGTCTGTCACTTTGTCGTTTAAATGTTTTCGGTTGTTTTGATTATCTCCCTCCAGTGGCATATTTTCTTCCTGACCACAGAGGTTATAACCTTCATTGCAACCGCCATTGTGACCAAGTACTTTAAATACCGGATGCGTCGAAAACCACAGCACCTCTCGGTGCATCAAGTACATGAATTGGTCTCTCTTTAAAAGTGCCTTCTCGTAAAACCGTCATTGTACGACTCTGAGATGAAACTGTATCTGTACAACGAGAAGGGAGGCATCAATGACAGGAAGATAAGTTTCGATGTTATTACGTCTGGTTTTTTGTAACATGTTGATTTTCCGCGGATATGTTCGTCCCCACCCATCAAACAATGCCTATATAAAATTAAACCGTACGCGTTACTCTTGAATTCAGCAGTATTTGTATCTTCAAGTTGATATTACAGATGTTTTGAAGAATTTCATAGACTGCAGAGCTTCTTTTTGCCATACCAGATATGGCCAGGTTCTTCGATTGTGTGTGTGTGGGGGGGGGGGAGGGGGCTCATCTTATTTTTGACATTTAAGAATAGGGTTATCCGGAGGGTCTATGGGTTATTCTGTTCAGAAAGTGTTCAGTAGGTGGGAGTATCATGTTTTAGATTATACAATGGCTTGCTCATGTCATGAAGTGTGGTGTGATTTCCTGCTACCATTTCTCACATAATGTCCTTTAGTTTTAACTCTACTTTGTGATGTCGAGACGCTTAGCTTTTACACACACACACACACACACACCCACCCACCCACACACACACACACACACACACACACACACATATATATATATATATATATATATATATATATATATATATATATATATATAACTCGGTGAGTATCAATCTGCTATAAGACAGTGCTCTCTCTCTCTCTCTCTCTCTCTCTCTCTATATATATATATATATATATATATATATATATATATATATATATATATATATATATATATATATATATATATATATATATATATATATAGTACTGTAGCTTGTACTGTAGCTTGATAAAGGTGTGCTAGACACACCGAACCGTCGCTATCAAGATTTCAACTTGGGATTGGAAGTAAGGACGACTTCGAACTTTAAGCAGTGTGACACGCTAGTTACTGTGTTCCTAATTAAGGCTATGGATATGGGTAGCCCAAGTCTCCAGTGGTGCTAGAAGCCTCGAGCTCAGATAATTATAGTGGTCTTAGTAAGAGCTTATGACCCCCTCAGACGTAGAGGGGCACCCACCCACCCCCGAGCTCTCCCCTGCACTGACCTTTTACCGCCATGGTACCATTTAATTTTTTACATATAGTCCTCTCGCTTGGTCGAGGTAACTTATCTTGTGAAATGCTAGAGGGCATTTTGGCTGTTTGGTTTTTACAGAGAGGGTGTCAAGGCATCTATTGACCCCCCCTCCCCCCTCATCTTCCCCGGTAGTAGATATTGACCAACTGGTAGCCTCTAAAAAATAAACCAAAACTTCTAATAAGGAGAAAACAGGCCAAAATATTGCGGCACTCTGACAGATTGGTTTTAACTAAATGATTTGTCCCGACCGATTGAGAGATATGTCAATTATATATACATGATTGTTTATGATTATATTCTTACATATGAAGGTATGTGTGTATGGGTTGTGTGTGTGTGTGTGTGTGTGTGTGTATGGGTATGTGTGTGGGTGTGGGTGTGGGTGTGGGTGTGTGTGTGTGTGTGTAACCAGACATTGGTTTAAAAAATTTACTGTAACAAATTGTATGGATGAAGGTGGTGATTCAATAATCAATCATTGAACAGTGTTTTGGGTGTGTGTGTGTGTTTTTTTTTTTTTTCAACGAGAAGAATCAGCATCATGCGAGACTGTATCACTTATAAGGCCCTTTTGATGACAGCAAAACTGTCGAGTCAACGGTGTAGTAGCCTCAACAGCTATTCAACTACTATGATAGAGGACAATACAACATCCAGGGTAGCGCTTTTTGAAAAAAACAGACATACTTTCTATAGGGCTCTGACGTTGACCCGTGATGAAGTGCATTCAATTGAGTTTACCCCGGTATTCACAAAGTCGTCGTTCTTACTGCTTGTACTCAGTTCGCGTCCACCGTTATGCGTTCTTGTAAACAGATCGATTTACCATTGCTATTTGAACGTGTTGACAAAATGAACGCTGCATTGGTTTTCTATCACACCTTAATTTACAGTCTCACTACCAAGCAACTTTATAACGCTAACGCCGGCTCTTTCACGCACCCACCCCTCACTCACCTCTTCGAACCAACATAAATGCTTTCTGTTGCCCTAATTTACACAAACCAGTTCCCATTGATAAATGATGTCGGATGCTTACTATTATAGAGTTAAATAGCAAATAGGTCGCTGCAATCAATGGTCAGGTTTTTTTGACCCCTTCACTGAGAACATTGGACTGGTAACTGCTAGTTCGACAGTCGTTAACGTATCAGTGCAAAACGAGTAAAATTGTGTACTTCAACTAGCGATTACAAAATACTGACTGTTTTATCAATTGCAAAGACTACCTTATAAAATAACAGTTTGAATGTGGGGACAGTGTATACGATACGGTTTGCACTGATGCTGCAATAAGACCAGACATCGGGAGAGTCCGGGTACTACTCGCGGCCAACTTCATCGTCGTCAATATTACATCGCTCGTCCTCATGGATCTGTATATTATTCACGAGATGTATACCGTTATCAAGGCACGCATTTTACTGCAATATATCTATATCTGACCTTCGGATTTTATCTCAAATTTGGAGTTCGTCAAAAGATGGTCGATATTGCGTTATTTGTGCACGGTAACCCCATGAAGCCATGATCAGTGATAAGTTGCGTGGTGAACAGTTGACGTCCCAAACTTTTGAGCCTTTGGTCTTGGCATTATACTTTATGTATATATGTCTTCCACTCCAAATGTGTATACAAGGTCTCAGTGTATAACAGAACAATTCTGGTGGTCTAAAGAGCTCCCAGTTATTTTAAATTTATGTGCATTCTGAGGTCGCGCACAATGAAGCATGTCTGCATGAGGTTACGACGCACGTGACAAAGAGAAGGTGGGTCCTCTCAAGCACGTGGTGACTTCTTCTGTCATCTCAGTTGATTGGTCGGTCTGCATCCCACGCGACAACAAAACGGACGAGCATTAGCCAATTGGGCTTTTTTTTACTTGAAAGCCAAACGACAGACTGCAGTGCGTCGATCAATGTATCAAAGTTGTCAGAACATCTTCAGGGGATCGAAGTCAGCTTAACGCTATTTCGTGAGAGCAAAGGGCCAGCTTTTTTATCACCCGTAAGCGTATAATGGACTCGAGATGGGAGGGGATTTCGAGCGATGAATTCAGCGATTGTGTGGAGGATACCAGGTATATCTATACGTTTCTATTAGATGTACCAAGTCGTAGAGATCACCGAACAGAAGTACTTATGTCCAGTTCTTTTTCACCAGTCTCATACATTTAGCAACGCTTTCGGTTCTACTGGATTATAGCGCCATAGTACACCCTCGTTTGATGGGCTGCATCGAAGTCGTGATCATGATATATAACCTATGAGGTGGGACTATGGCATGGCAGTATTAATTCGCTTGCACCATGGATGTATCAGGGGAGATACATCCATGGTTGCACGGTAGTCAGCTCACGCGAATACTATTTTTTTATTATTTTCTTTTTCAGTACACACAGTGACGCTGAAGTCGGTCGGATGAAGCCTACACGAAAGCGAAAAATGGGGGTAAGTTCGGACCGCATTTAAAGTACCCATATGTTTATAACTTTATACGTGCCGTAACATTCGACAGTGTGCTTTTGTCAAA
This sequence comes from Glandiceps talaboti, assembly GCF_964340395.1. Taxonomy (NCBI): domain Eukaryota; kingdom Metazoa; phylum Hemichordata; class Enteropneusta; family Spengelidae; genus Glandiceps; species Glandiceps talaboti. The sequence continues at coordinate 22,132,103 of NC_135551.1, read as the reverse complement.
ATACCTTTGTACTAGGTCTTTCATGAACAAGACGCGCCGAAACGCGTGAACGAACACACGGTTAGATTTTAAGTATGAAAATGCAGCCAAGAGAAACTACCATTTCAAACCAAATGTCGACTTTTCATTCACCACAGGAACAGGCTACCCCACATAGGGTAATAGAAAAACGAAGACGAGACAGAATTAACAGAAGTCTGGATGAACTGAGGGTTATGGTACCAGCTGCCCGCAAAGCCCAAGTAAGTGTTTGTGTATACTGATTAATGTATGAGGGACGAGGGCTTTCACGGTGAGCGGGGTCACGAGCCCGTATTTACATGGCACACGCTACTGTGTATGCGGCGGACGCTATTAAGTGGTCACCAATTTGATCCGTCGTTCGTGCTAGAATGTGGTTACACGTATCAAAAGTGTACAGCAAATCTAAAACTGTATTATGACTGAACATCGTATCGTGCTTAAGGGTCTGACTGTTAGTTATATTATAATAGTAATTCATATTAAAATTCAAGATGGGTTTATCACGTCATAAGTGCAATGGTCGATACGTCAAACTTTGAACTTCGCTAGAATTTGAACCGGTGCGACGTTATACTACATCCCAGGTCAGTCTTTGCAAAACCAGTTTACACCTCTGTCTCGATAATAAATTTGTTAGAAAAATGTTTACTCATAGCATTCTACACAGAAAAGTGGTTTCTTCGCCACCCCGTTGCTCGTATGCAAATCTGTTGGTGAAAGTGATTAGGGGTTCGAGGGACCCATTGGGCACGTGCATTGTTTCCGCACAAAGCAGATGCTTACTCACGGCCCATTTGGAACTACGACAGCGTCAACATTAGGACGTTGATGCGTTGCTTTTGTCACTTTAATTATCTCTTGTTTAGACATTTTTTTCTCTACTCGCCATGGTCGATGATAACCTACATAAACGACTCCTATACAGAGAGCCAAATACGACACTTCCTCTATTGTCTATCGGTATAGAATGCCCCCAAACTGTACCGGACAACACAGTCACACGGTTGCAATAGGGCCGTGACACAAATGAACTTCTGTTTAGAGAGAACTTCGGGCGGAAAGTCGTTATATCAGTGAACTTTCACTGGACTATCCATAGGGAATTACAATCCATCACAAGATATGTCCACCCTGTCTGCAAACGCCAAAAACCCCCCTGTATTCTACATTATTGCAAAACTTTGATGTTTTCATTCGTTTTAGCTTTCGGTTTTAAAGTTAACAAGCGGCAGAAGGCGCGCACCCTAAATCCATTGATATGTAAAAAAAAATCACACAGCAATGAAATAAATGATGATTTTGTACACATCTAAGACATTTGTAATATTATTAACATATTAACCAGTGTTACTCTTATGCGCTTATTGCGATAACGAGGTTCACTTATTTGAAAATACAAAAGCATAACCAGGTTTTCTTTTCATTTTAAGGGATTTGGAATAATTGTCTGGTTCTCTTTTTAAATCTAAATTTCAACCGCCAGTTTATTTTTTAAATGGAGAAATTGATCTGTTGCTAAAAGATCTCGGGATGCACACAGACAAGAAAGATGTATGTGGGATGCATAAAGTCTCGGTCAAGGGTCAAGTTCGTACCAAGGGTGTGATTATTTGTTATTTGGGTGTTTTGAGTTTACACACAATTGTACATTTGTTTTTACTGGTAACCTCAGACCACTATAGAGCTCGAGATATTTGTCTGAGTGGCAACCCATAAAAACTGATGTGATAATTGAGTTTTTTTCACATCTTTGTGTTATCCGGCTGTAGTGTGTTTTTTGTGTTATCCGGCTGTAGTGTGGTTTTTTGTGAGTAATTGTAGTTGTTAGTAATGAATATAAATTAACGATGTGATAATTAGCATGTCTCAAGAAAACATATAATTTGATTAACCATAGACACTCCACCAACACCGTCTATGGATTAGCCGATGATAACACTAATATTGCCCGCATGTGTTATCGAGTCATTTGCTTTGTTTTGCTTTGCTTTGCATACCAATGCACTTGAAGATATTTTGACCTACCTACCTACACACACACACAGACAGACGTGCGTGCGTAGGTACATACATACATACATACATACATACATACATACATACATACATACATACATACATACATACATACATACATACATACATACATACACACACACACACACATACATACATACATACATACATACATACATACATACATACATACATACATACATACATACATACACACACACATACATACATACATACATACACACACACATACATACATACATACATACATACATACATACATACACACACACACGTACGTACGTACATACACACGTACACACACGCACACACACATATATATATATGTGTGTGTGTGTGTGTGTGTGTGTGTGTGTGTGTGTGTGTGTGTATGTATGTGTGTGTGTCCAATGAGCATTGCACAAGCTTTTGATACACCGCTTCTTTAAACTAAACTAAACTAAAACATATGTTCAGCTTTGTTTTCAAAAACCTAATCGATATGTACATTTAAAGAGTCATCAACCACCTGTTAGATTCTCCGACATAGGTACGTTCATGGGCATACGCAGAACGGATTATCGAGGCATACAGCCTAGCCAGTCCAATCGGACACGGTTTTACTTCCATGTGATGGAATATTACTGTCAATCTCTCTGTGAATAGTCCGAGGCAATCGTCCGAGCTTGAGAGTAGATTTTTCATAGGTGTACTGGTTGCACCCAAATTGTCGTTCATTGCCACCTACACGTACACAATAATAAGATTTTGTGTCATAAATTTGTGTTTGTTATAAGTTGGAAGTGTAAATGTATGTTATAAAGTACACACTGATTGCATACTTCACGGAAGTGAATTACACACTTATTGCATACGTCACAGGAATGAATGAATGAATGAATGAATGAATGAATGAATGAATGAATGAATGAATGAATGAATGAATGAATGAATGAATGAATGAATGAATGAATGAATGAATGAATGAATGAATGAATGAATGCGATAACATCGGGGAATATTGTCATCGATTATCCGGTACAGTTTACTTGTGAGACGCTTTCTTTTCTTTCCGTACGTGTTCGTGGCCGCCAAACGCTTGTAAGGGCGCCTTCAGTAATTACAGATGTGGAGGGCCAGGGGAATTCGCGGGATGTAGGCGTATTTCATAAATTAAATTGGTATTATTAATACTTATACTTACATTATTATAAATACACTTGCATTATGATATTTAGACCTAAATTATTATATATTAAATACACTTACATTTAGAACGAACGTACATATAATTACATCATTTAATACACATTACAAGTTGTTGACGTTAGCTCGTGTTTTTTTACTGATAGGGTGTTAAGAACGACAAGGTTGATCTACTGCAAATGACCATTGAGTACCTGAAATCACTACAGCAACCGTCGCCACGGCAACAGGGTAGTATACATAGTAGAGAATGTGACACTAGCCATCGCGAGAGTGAAAAAGAAAACGGTAAGTACGTGAGTGACTTTCGTCATCGAATCTTTGCCTTTATTTTTTACAGGAATTGGTATTTCTCATTTCTTGAAGTAATGAAGTTGTTGAATGTTTGCCGTGGTTTGATAAACACTTGATGTTTCCTCAAACACTTTAGAATGCAAGTGTTTCTTCTGCTCTCTTAGGCAATGACAATCATTTAAGATTATATAATTACGTGCGTCTGCCTGGTCTTCGTACGCGCGGAAAATTTCAAAGCTGGTATGATACCCATAGTGGTAGCGCCCCCGGATAGCACAAGAATCTTGTGTTCTCAAATCATCTGAACTCCATTTTTTTTTAAATTTATATTTTCAGTGGCACAGCCTAGTGCGGCTTTAAACAATTCAATCAATTAAAGTTAGTTTATGGAATGCACCTCTGAAATATTTGGAAGAAAGTTTGAGCCGACAAAATGCGATACAAAAAAACTCATGGCATTTTGTTATTTTCATACCATGTTATTATGAATTCCAAGATGGTGGAGCTCTGTTAGTTGCTAGATAGTTGGAATTAGACAATGGCATGGTCTCATAATGTGAAACAAAAGCAACTCCCAAAACAGTAATATTATAGACTGTGCCCCCCCCCCCTTTAACGATCCGTCATGTGACCACGTTTAGATACATATACGCCAAAGAGTTATCAAAACACAACGTTTAGGTTTTTAATTTCGTCTAACTAACTGCGACCGTGATGAATAAAAAATAACTTCGGACGAGGCTCGGACAACCAACCGATATACATACATAAATTGTTGACTGTCAGTGTTATTGGCAGAGGGACTGCTATATGGTAGGAGTTACATGACGGGGTGCGTTGCTGTTGTGCCCTTTCATATATACATTTATACGAAATCGTCACGAGCGCACCACATGACAGAGTATGACTCGTTTGTCTTGGGCTAGGTTAGGAAAGAAAGAAACAAAAGAGATTCAATTACTAGATGTTTGGATTTATCTTACAAAATGCAGGTAGGTGAATGTAGAACAAAGTGAGATTCCCCCGTCCCTAATCAACTCATACCTGTTGTTGACTCATCATGATCGTTTGAAAAGTCAAGGAGGTTTTATTGCCATTAAATGTATTCATCGTATTTATCAACCAGGGAATTTCATAGTTATGCAAATGACGATTCGACTGACTCTTGAGTTTATGTTATATCAATGGTGACGGGGCATGTCAACAGGTCTTCTGTTAGCCATCAATCGAGTTCGGAATGAGTGCCATCTCTGCTTCAAACTTTGAACATTGGACTAGATGAGCTCAACAGACCTTAGAATCAGATGATTTTTAAAAAAAAATGACATTAGGCCTAAATGCAGTGACGGCACAGCGATGGGAGGTTATAAAAGATCAAACACCTCTTTTTTCATTAGTGATGTTTTACAATTAAAAAAAACCCACAAAGACATGCTGCTCTTGTTCTGAAGCGCTGATTACTCGGAAATGAAGTTTCTCATGGGAGCGCGAATCCCTGAGGGACATACGGGTACCAAGTTCTATTTGTATCATACCAAAAACAAAGGAATAATGTTATATAATATAAATGCATGTACAGTTATTTCTTATTCCAATCGGTGATGTGTTAAGGTTCACACGGTACCTTACATGAGTAAACACGGAACCCGCATGTAATAAAAACAAAGCTTTTCATTCAATTTTCGACTTTCCATTCTCTGATTGAAGCACACCTTAATGTGGAATTCCTATGTATATATCCTTAATGGAGCTAACCTATAGCTCATGATTTAAAAAAATGAAATATTCATAAGTGCCATCGCATTGTCAATGTTTTGAATAATGTATATAATGTTCTCGTGGGAAATATCACCCTTTAGAAGTGTTAATAGGTCATTGACCTAAGATTTCGCGACTAATGAATCCTTATATGGAAAACATTTTGAAACCACTTTTTTTTTTGACTGGCTATGCTTTTTCTCTTCTTAATTTCTTCGATAAATTTTCTAAAAATACAAATGTGGGCACCCCTGGCGGATGATGCTGTTGGTCAAGTTTACTTTTTGATAACAAACCGTTGCACCCCCGGTCATCATCAATCACTGGACCATTTGTAGGGTTTTGTTCTGTTAATATTTCCATGTTAACGTTTCTGCTATCAAAGATCTGAACGACCGACAAGCAGTTTTTTAGAGAGATAAATCCATGTAGCAAAATTCGTTCACGATAATTCACTAAATAATCAAAATAAAACTGCTCTTTATATTGTGTTTCATTTCGTGTACAGTGTCTATTCAGGGTGTAAGTCTGCCTGTATCGGATTCCAAAACATTTTCGACACATTTATATATAGAGAAGTCACAAGTCATAACTTACAATTCGTTGCAAAATACAATGTAGTTTGAGTGTTCGACCGTCTGTTATTTATAGAGTTTCCTCCACGAAATGAAACGCCATTTTAGATAAAAAGAAAAGACCACGCCACGGTCCCTCTCGAATAGATAGAAGGGTTGTATAAACCACGTCAAACGTAGTATGTAGAACTGCAGATGTTGTAGAAACAAAGGAACATCCACAAAAGAAGTCAGTTCTCTTGAAACAGAGCGTCGTCTGACTGGGATAAAAATCGTCTGCCACAACAATTTACATTGCTACATTTCATTTTGAGGTGAGACAAAATTCTTACCAACTTTGGCACAATTTTCACTTCATGAGCTACTTTTAGGGTCTGCATGTTTAGAATAATTAAAAGGGAACAACTGTTCTTACATTTTTGTTAAGCCACACGATAAAATGTAGCAATGTTTATGAGGTTTTCTTGAGTCAGATGACAAAAAATGTAGCAATGTTAGTAAGATAGTTCTATTGCCAAACGATGCTGTTTCCACAGACTTCTATTCTTCACTGTATTGAAAGTCCATCTGTTTTCCTTACTGTCGTCAAAGAAATATTTGATATTGTCATTGAATTATTCTCGTAAAATGTAAAATAAGAAGAAAACAAAATATGCCTGCATCCAAAACCTCCAATACGCCATGTTATTTTGCAAACCAAGTGTACGTATTGTGCTGTCTACAAAGTCAAAGTGAACCGATTTGTGTTTCAACATGTATGTAATATCCTAGCGTTTACATGCCTTTTGTCACCATTGTATGAAAACAAGAGAAACTGTTGATCTATACTGTAAACTGTTTATTGCGGTTAACGCTGTTCATGTTGAGTTTTATATGACACGGTTATGGTTCTTCGTCATATGGTGATGTCACGCGGCTGCTACACATGCTCTAGACATTCACGAAAAAACGCCGTAAGCTGTGAAACAAAAGAAAACCTGAGAAGAACATAGGGGAGGAACTCGTCACGTGCCTGCCATCGATTGCATTGATTCGTTTGCAACCAGATTAACACAGCTTACTGACAGATAATTTGTGAGACAGAAACACGTGTAATTAAGCCTTTGAAAAATCTCGACAGGCCCAGAGGCTGATTATCATGGAAAGTTAAGCAGCCAACATGACGCATGCATTTTTGTGTGTTTAGAGAGAGTTGTAATTAAACAACGACAAAAAAGTGATTTTCATCCCGTGTTAAGGAGTATTTCTGTATAGTCGTCCTTTGTTTTTATCCTCGGACAGTTACCATGACGACATGACTTATTTCCATTCACTGCTTCCAATGCGATTTCCAAAAGACGAGTTTGTCCCCGGGCAATGATAAAGATGTTTTTCTTAGCACAGTTTCCAAAGATTCGTTCGTAATTCGTATCCAAATATTGGCAGTGAAACCAATGACATGGGCTAATCCTGTTATAGCTACGGAAAAGACAAACACGACACGCTACAACATAACATAACATAACATAACATAACATAACATAACATAACATAACATAACATAACATAACATAACATAACAATAATAATAATAAAAATAAATAAATGATAATATATTTACCATAGCTAGGCCATAGCGTACAATAACGTAATTACGTTCCATTGGGTTTAAAAACAACATACCATACACAAAATGAGCAGTCGTAGACTAAAGAGAGTGTTAATATTTTACGGCCGTGTGTGGGGTGGTACATTTTTTTATGTTGTACTAAAATAGACTGAGCTACCCCCCCCCCCCCTTAACCCTTCTCGAAACAAACCAAATCCACCTTAAACTAATAAAACCACTTTAAACTGACTGTGTTCCGTAAGGTCAGTGTCTTTAGAATTTTGTTCCAACTCACTGTAATTGTTGGAATGCACACAAAAAAAGCTATTGGTACGTATCATATACATTATATACCCTTTCATTTGCAAATTAATTATACTAAACTACATTAAATTTGAAGTGTTCATACTTAAGATACCGTGCCTAAGGTCTTACTTACCGAAAATCATTAATTATGCAAATGAGCATTTAACATAGCTATATCAACAAGCTTTACAAGACAAGTGCACTTTTATTGTCACTGGTATGTTGTACCAAATTATATGAAATTGCAAGCTTATATTAACAAGGCTCTTAGGACACATGCACCCTCTTAACATCAAAGTTTGTACAAAATTACATGAAATTTAAGGTATGCACTATTAAGATATGGGCTAATTACCAAAGACCGTTTTTTATGCAAATTCATTATTATTATTCACAGCATGTTTGCCAAAACCTAATCAGTTTGAGCCATACCCTAAAGAATATCTGAATTTCGTAAGCGAGTCGTTTTTTGAGAAAACGATGACACAGACAGGCAAACAGGCGGACAAGCAGACACAGACACATACAGTGACCGGATGATGATACAGATCACTAAAACATAACGAAAGCTAAAAAAAATATGAATCCCCACCCCCACCCCGATCATTCAATTGATCGATCAATGTTGTCTTCTCGTCCAGTCAAGTAATGCTATGTTCTCTATGGTAACGTATGGTGCGCACTGAAACACTACATTCGTTAAAGTAACATGGACAGTCGACTTCAGAGTCCATTAGAGTTATCTTTACAAATAGATGTGCACGTTTTACGATAATGGCTAGAACGATAATTTTTTGCCGCTCTCGCAAAAACATATATTCTGTCGTTTCCGCAAAATGACCATGTGGTCTTACAGCGATCTTAGTTTAGAATTGATTGCGAAATTGAACATTGTGTTCTCGTCAACTTACATCGAACGAAACTTTTCTTCAACCCGTTCTCTTCAAGATGGATACAAATGCAAATGTACGTGACGACAAAAAAAAATCATGGTAATTTTTCGTTAAAAATTCCCCCTAAAAATCCATTCTAATAATATAGAAATGTCAACACTAATTCCCTGATAGGACTATCGTCTACGAATAAAGCTGATATTTGCAGAAATCTTCAGCAAAACGAGAATTTGATTAGCTTGATTTTGGCGGGAAGCATTTGATAGAAATCATGAGTGTAATTGTTACCTGTATCACATGAGCGCGCGATGGCCACACCCTCTTGTGATTGCATGGCGTGATTGATCACTATCTATGTCTGTTCTGCGTTTCTCTCGCTTCTAATAAGACGTACATACATCATTTTGATTTGCTTCGTAGGAAATCACTACCTTCAGTAGGTAAAGGATCATGGAATCTCCTATCAGTATTGCATGTAACGTACTGAGGCGCATCTTGCTCAATCACAGACAAGGCCCTGTCTGTGGCTCAGTATAGAAAGCATCCCGAGTACACGTTTCGCCCAGGCGTGCAAGCACATTCTTTACTATCTTTGCACACTGACAGACAATAAAAAATTGTTTCAGCTTTCTGGTGATGCTGCCCCGGGGGTGCTCCTCTCAAAGCACTTCCGAATCTCACAGGTGTGCTTTCACTGTAGTTTTCCGAAGTTGAAAGTTTCCAATACAAACATTTGGGGATGGGTTTTCAATCCATTTTGCAACATTGGAATCATCATGGGTGTATTACCGATTCATGCTGATTATGAGATGGAAGATCTTTCCTATCTCCATTCATAGGTTCCCAGGGACGCCTTGGTAAACACAAAATCACTGCAAAGAGACACGCCTTTGTCTAGATACATAAATTCTTTTGTTCGATAGATGTATACAACAACGATCACCATTCACAACACCGTGTTAAGTTTCTTCCTTGTCTGTGGGTTTAACCATAGTTTAACGGTTTCAATGGAAGTAAAAATAACTTGTTTACTACACATTCCATGTAAGTGTAAATGCTGACAATATGTGTTGAACTTCGATTTTCACACCTTGGGTTTTAGGAATTTGGTCAGCCGAGATGCCACTTTGTTTAACACCATGGAAAGCGTAAATTGACGGGACTTCGAAATGTAATAATCTCGCTAATGAGGTTGGCATTGGTATTCTATACAAGCACATTCAATTGTTGAAATGTTTGTTTTGTCATTTCAAGATATGGCAGAATGGTTCTTTATTCTAGGTACAAAAAAATGTAATGTCAATTTCTTGCACAATGTAAAAACCTTTCATACCTCAAGCTTGTATGCTCCCCCCCCCTTTCCCCGCATCGTCGTTAGTCCAAATTGCCGAGACTGGTGGATTTTGTGCCGTAACCCTTATCTATTACCAGAGAGCATAGATAACTGGCTGTCTAATGTATTTGATTCTTTGTATTGTTCATTTGTCTATTCTCAGACAACCAACACGTTGTCTGAGGTTCACCTGTAATAAATATGAAATGTACAACTTTATCAAAGGTTCACTCTCTTAGTAAATTCTGGATAACTGCAAAGTAAGACGGGTGGGGTGGGGTGGGGGCGCAAAAGGAACTCTTTCCTAAGACGGAAAAGACTGGCCTAGTGGTACTTCCCAGTAATATTTCACAATGTTTCCTTTACCCGCTATTAAAATAAATTTAAATCGTTACGCCAAAAAAGTCAAAATTGTGGGGTTTACATCTAAAATAAAAAGTTTACACTGCGCATCCTCCGCCATTGTAATGGTGGGGAGTATGGTGGGGTGACATTTCGTTCACTGAAAATGATTTCCATTCACAAATAGTGTTATTGTTATATTTCAGATGAGAACAGTTCAACCTCATCATTGGCAAGGAACTCATCAGAGAAGAATAAAGATTTTGAACATGACCTTTCACCCAATGACGTCATGCTGGCAGGATTTAAAGAATGCGCCGAGGAAGCAATACGATTTTTAATTGAAGTGGAGCAATTATCACCTGACGATCCCCTGGTGCTGAGACTTTCAGCTCACCTCAAGAAGCTACAGAACAATTTAGAATTCAATACAGCGATGGAGGAGCATACCAAGATTTTCTCCTTCGCAGGTAGTGATGCCCCGTTGATACCATCGCATGACTTTTTCAAGAAGTCGTATCAAGCTTCGAGTCACAGTTCTCTACATACACCCCAATCCTCCCCTCCCCTTAGAACTGTTCCCGCTACAACCCTAGGTGAGCTGAGAATCGACACCACGCCACTTTGTACCATGGCCAGTGGTCTACCAATCTCACAAAGAGTTCCTGTCCCGGCGATCACACCATCTGTTCAAGTGAACGGCATCGTATCGCCGGCATCCTCTACTAGTTCCGGGCTATCCCCAACCAGTTTAACACCACTGTATGCATACGTCCCGAGGTATGCATACACTGTCATGCCACAGATGTACCTAGCAAGTCCACCACTTGGTACCAGTCCGGTTCCTCATCCCCACTCCCCAGCTGTAGCTGTTGGCTCCGCATCAGGTAGTAATCAACCGCCTTATGTAATGACATGGTTGCCACCCAATGGCCAGTGAGCACTCTCCCGGTGAAGTAGCTTACAGTTTGATAGAAGCTTCGTTGGCTTGATCTTGACAGTATTCTCTCAACCCACGAGGATATTGTCAGGACCAGCTCAACGAATATTCTACGCTACCAATGAAGTCGACGATAATGAAGTTCTTATCCAAGAAAACGTGAAAGTTTCATTTCAGAAATTCCGACAACACACGTATTTTTTTTTTAAAAAGGCGTCGATTGATGAGGGAGCTGTCATTATTTATGGAAGAGGAGGGGGATTTACGCGTGCATGACCAGAAACAAGTTCAACATTTGAATAGCCCTTTGAACATCCCCACCCGTCCATAAGTAATAACGACACCCTTGCGAATATACTACCAAATCAGAGTGAATATAGCGTTTCCATTAGGCGGCACGACGTTTTTCATATCTCATTTTTTTTACTTGTTACCGATTTCGCAAACAAAATACAGATGCTGATAGCGCACACGGACCCTGAACACAAATAAACAGTTTTGTGTTTGAATCTTTCTTGTTTCATCTGACAGTGACGTTGATTTATGCATAGACAGTCTCCCCTCTACTGTCGATGATTTATGTCATAGTGAGATAAATGTATCATTATATGCGCATGCTCAGTATCTGTATTTTGTCGTATGTAATTTGTAACAGAAGACGTTGCCACTTAACTGAAACTCTATAGTCACGCTGGTTTGGTAGTAAACTGCCATCCGACGTCACAATTTGATGCCCAGAAATATTGAAACGTTGTAAGAAAGCTATACAGTTCACCTGAGTACAACCATTGTGATGCCTGTATTATTCAAGCTGACTGGCTGACTGACTGACTGACTGACTGGCTGACTGACTGACTGACTGACTGACTGAAGCGAGTTTTTGGTGATATTATAAGTATCGATTACATTGTGCTCAAGTATTTTGGGTTTATTGAATTACTCATCTCAGCATTATTATCACCATTTCATCATTTCTCGTTCTCCGAGTCGATATTCATTGGTGGAGGGCGTTGTTGTGATAAACAGGTTCTTTCTTTTAATGAATCAATCCCTCTATGATGTAAATAACAATTTGAAACATAGTTATTAATTAGATAAATTAGTTCACAGATAATTAGAAAAAAAACAAGTTTAATTAGATAAAAAGACATTTTTGTATTATCAGCAATGTAACACAATGTAACTCCTAGGCACAACTTTTACGTATGTTTGGCAACACCTGCGCACCGTCCACAAAACTCTCTGGAGCGGGAATGTTTTCTGCCAATGGGGACTTAATCATAACGTGAAAACATACAATTTTGAGTAAATTTACATCAGGTACTTCAGTGTATGTGTTTTGATGAAAAAAAAGGGAAGAAAAAAAGTTAGGTAGAATCGAGACTGCATCCCTTTGGAAGATTGTCGCTACTTTATTGTCACTGTAAATTGTAAGCGATAACATGCAGTCATTTAGGCCGGCCTTACCTAAATCTATGTTTCTTCTGACCCGATCGATCCTATATTTCTTCAAACTAGCGAAATTGTAAAAGATCGACGCCCTCTACGGCATGATTAGAAAAATCACAACGTCACTAACTGTCAGGTGGCAACCTTATCAATTCATCATACATCGAACGCGAAATTGATTTGTTTGTTTGTTTGTTTGTTTGTTTGTTTGTTTGTTTGTTTGTTTAAATTTGTTTTTCTTTCTGTCATACTGTCTTTATCGTTTTTGCTCCTTTCCTCTGAAATGTGTTTGACCAACCCCACTACCACCACCAGCACAAACTTTACCATCACCCTCATTCCATTCCCCTTCTATTGCTCTTCCTTTTCTTCCTCCTCCTCCTCCACCTCCTCCTCCTCCCCATCATCATCACCATCATCATCATCATCATCATCATCATCATCATCATCACCATCATCATCATCATCATCATCACCATCACCATCATCATCATCAAGTAACCTGATTTTTAGGTCGTTCTCATATTCTTGACGAATGCCTTGACAAGGCAAAAAACCAGTTTTATTATGTGCTTTGTTTACTCTTCTGCTTTCAATGTATTTTTTACTTACCTATCGAAATGTTAATCTTTAAGTTTCTAATTCTCACTTTTTACTAGATTTTATATCGGTAGCCAAAAGTTGACACGTGAGGATTTCTCACCAGACAGTCCCAACGTCACGTTATTTTGACACGTGATCCAAAAGAACCAATCACAGCTAAAATGCTAATTTTGTAAGCTTTTGTTTGCGTGCTGAACTTCAACGACAGCAGTTCCCAAATAACTGCTAGAATTACTATCGGTAGCAAAAGGCTGAAGTGTAAAATTGTTTTCTG
>NC_135551.1:21993502-22113502 GCF_964340395.1 Glandiceps talaboti | reverse complement strand
GTGATTGGTTAAACTCTGTCAATTCTAGTGTACTACAAGTAGGATACATGAGTAGCTGTAAACGCTGAAAATAACACTTTGTTGTATCATTTTAGGGGTGTGTGTTTTTTTAAATACCAAACATGCAATGTTTCTACAATAGGGGACATACATGTACCATGATTCAGTAAAAAGATATTCTACAAAAAAAAGCAGTGACTCAAAAACGAATATGGCTTTCCTCTTTTACCAAGTGAATGCCTTGTCACTGATTAGGTATTTACTTGGTATCGCATAACAGGGCGACACCACGTAAGACCCAATGGTCGGGATGCTGGACCGTGCGTAGATACAATGGGAAGATATAAGTGAGGTCGGTACGTCTGGGTTTCTTGTAGACAGGGCATTCATAGAGCTTAGGATCTTTGGGTCCAACGTTGTTGATGGCATAAACATGAGCAACTGGCAGAGGGGTGAATAGTACCTTGGGGGAAGGTTCAACTAGCTTACAGTTACGCCTATCCCAGCCTGCACCATCTATATACAAACCATGGATGTAAACACCTGAGGATTTAGAACAAAAACAAAAGATTTGTTATAAATTGACTCCAGAGGGCAGGATAGCGAGGCAGAAAATGACTTCTGGGTCCTCTAGGCATAAAGAAATGTAGCTACCATAACATCAGCAACACCTTTATCCCCCTTTAATGAATAACTTTTTGAACAATATAACTTAAAAGTGTCTGTCGATATGTTACAGATTACAAACACTACATCCTGTTCTCAGAGCTGTCCTACTAACTCTCTTTACATTCACGCAGTCTATCACAGAAGTCTTGGCATAGAAACAGCAACATTGTTAAATGCCAAGTCTTTGGATTAATTTGTGACTTGTGTGTATATCATATGATGCCATTCATTAGTGATCTACAGCTGGAAGTCGATCACATGTCATGGAATTGAAATAATCAAATGATTGAACTCCCAAGTATTTGAACTAATTGCTACCTGGAGTGAACGATACAAACACACAATTAGCCTCGGCTGGAGGACTGTTACCTGGTACAAAGAGTAACACTGAAGTAAAGCACTTTCTGTATATGCTACACTGGTTTATAGCATTCATATCAAGTGTAAAAGTATACTGTTTCAATTGGTATATTTATAAGCCTAGCATGCAGCCTTTCTAATTTGGTCAATTAGCAAATGAAACAGTACACTTTTACACTTGATATGGATGCTACAAAAAATTGTGGTACATACAGAAAATGCTTTACTTTGGTGTTATTGGTTGTATATGATATGGATGCTTTAAACGATTGTGGTACATACAGAAAATGCTGTACTTTGGTGTTATGGGTTGTATATGACTGTATTTGGGTAATCGATAAAAAACACACACTTACCCTCGGCTGGAGGACTACTGATATCTTCTTTCATGTGTCTCGTTAAATCATTATGTAGGACTACACTGTCCAGAGCCCAACCTTTATGGGCACGGGTGATTTCTTGACGCATAGCAGTCAGAAAACCCTGATAAACAAAACAAAATCAGAAAATTTTATTAGGGGATTATCTACCATAAGTCACTTCATTTTTGTCATATTACTGTGAAACATAACAGTCAGGAAACCATGGTAACAAAACAAATAACAAAATTTGATTTGGGGATCATCTACCATGAAATACAAAAAATAAATCTCACACAAACGCCTACTCTATTGGCCACTGAGGGCTAGGGCTGAGCAACACGGCATATCTTTACAGTTCAGGGTGTTACTTGTGGATTGAGAAATTAACACAATGTATATTATAACTACAATGATATAGGCTTGGTGTTTCACTCATGGGACATTACGTTTTTGACACACAGATAGACATATTTCGACTCTAGACTAACAACAACAGAGGCACAATAAACACAGCAGGACCCAATCACATTGAACATTGATAAGCATTGCTATTCCTTCACAGTGCAGTAGAAACAGGCTTCTAATGAAAACATTACACATGGACTTGATGATTTCAATGGCTGCAATTGTTTGTTTTCTAACTGATAATCAACATTTCAACTTGACTACTTCTACACCCCCACTGTGCACGGCACCTATGTAATTGTTTGTTTTCTAACTGATAATCAACATTTCAACTTGACTACTTCTACACCCCCACTGTGCACGGCACCTATGTAATTGTTTGTTTTCTAACTGATAATCAACATTTCAACTTGACTACTTCTACACCCCCACTGTGCACGGCACCTATGTAATTGTTTGTTTTGCATTAGAAGTTGTCTGAGTGCATGAGTGAAACTCCAAGCCTACATCATTTTAACTATACAATATCGGGTCTTTACCTGAGGATTGAAAAATCCAGTCATCCAGAAGTAGTTAGGACGTCCTTCAAATAACCATGAGAAG
Source organism: Glandiceps talaboti (assembly GCF_964340395.1). Lineage (NCBI taxonomy): Eukaryota > Metazoa > Hemichordata > Enteropneusta > Spengelidae > Glandiceps > Glandiceps talaboti. The sequence goes on along the minus strand of NC_135551.1, from coordinate 22,111,103 downwards.
AATTGTGCATTTCTGTCAATAAGGTCAGTAAACCAGAAACCCAAAGTAGTGGATTCCCAGGAAATCTGAGTAAAAAAAAACACACAAAAAATATAAACTTTTTATAAATATGACTTCAAATGACAATCCATCTCTGTTAGCAATCCAGTGTACAAAGTAATCTTTAGTTTCTAACTCATATACAGGGGGAGGGGGGGGATGTGATAAACACTTCCAGGCTCCAATGACAGGATACTAGGCACACATATCACTGCAAAGTGTGTGCAGTTAACATTTTCAGCTAGCAATTTTCGATTTTTTTGTTTGGTTAATTTGGTGTCATAGTCTACTCATGCATCATTTATATATATAATTAAATATGAATAAAAAAAACTAGCACTCTCAGCTTAATTGGTGGTCAAATGGAAGTCAACTTGAGGTCAACTGGAGGTTAACTTGAGGTCAACTGGAAGTTAACTTGAGGTCAAATGGAAGTCAACTTAAGGTCAAATGGTGAGGTCACGGTAGTCAACTTAAGGTCAAATGGAAGTTAACTTGAGGTCAAATATAGTCTCTAAGAATACTGACCTTTCTCCAGAACTGTGGCACTCTGGCATCAAACATGTTGTCCAGAGCATCTCTCAGATTCTCACTCATGATAATGGTACCATCAATGGCTAGTTTCAAGTCTGTCAGAGTGCTGCGTACAGTGGAGATTACACGTTGCATTCGGTCAATTTCTTGACGCAGGAAAATATTCATGGAGCTAAGTGCTCCCATCTTCTGGAGACGAGCTTTCACCTAAACACACAAAAAGAAAAAATATGAAGTGATTGATAGCCTTCAAAAGAAAATTATCGTCCATAAAACATATTCTTTTCCACTGCGTTCAATATGTCATAGTCTGGTTATCGGAAAAACAAAAGAATATATAGTTTTGGCCACTAGTTCACAAGCAGTTTTTGAACAGAAGTGTGTGGGCTAAAATCATTCAGACCTATGGTGTACTTTGAAAATTATCCTTTCCCATTTGTTGACAATCTTCTTGTTACTTTTATCCAGATAGTTCTGCTTCTTGGGTATTTCATTGTTTTTAAAAGTGAGGGTATGTGTGGCAACATTTTTCAGTGCTCACTTTTTGTCATACATTTATTTTGAATAATGACTGCAAAGTTGATAGCCAGATTATGCCATACTATTTGACTATGATGCATGTCTGTATTTAAGATACTACAATGGCAACTGAGATTTCGGCTTTAAGATAGACACAAACTGTAAAACTTTTTTCTTTGATGTGGAAGATTACGTCAAGTGGGTGATAGCAATGTATCTGTTGTGCAGCCATAATCACCCTGTGTAATCAAGAAAGTGTAGAAGTCCCTAAAATGTACACTGTAAGATCAGGGAAGTTATCAGAAATGCCACCCTGTTGTGAGGATAACATCCATTCGATAGTTGTCACTACAATAGTTTTAGTTTGTGTCTTACCTTAGTAAGCTGAAACTATGATTATTATGATTATTGAACTGACCTCATGAGGGATGTAATCGTCAGGTAGTTTATCCAACATCTCACTAGCTAACCGGAATACAACAGATTCTCTGGTCTCACCACTGCCTCCTCCACTCTCTTTAGGTTGAATGCTTACAATCGTGTCTAAGCACTAAATAAACAACAAAAACAACATTCATCAATCATTTTAAGGCAAAGAAAAAAAGAGAATTGTTTCTGGTCAGGACAGTTCATCTAAAATGGTGCGACACATTTTTTTTTAATTCTCATCAAATCTGTCACTCAATCTACTATATTTATGACAGTTACTGTTCTTTTTATTTAGTACTTTAGAGCAAGTGTGTATGTGGGGCAGATGTCATTTGCTTGTTCATGATTGGCTCTGCAGTTGTCTTCACTGAAGTAGGGAGGGTTACTTTTGTGTTTCCCCATGGATTTGCAGAGTGCACTGGCTGGATAAACACGAAAAAAAAAGACCGATTCAAGTGAGTTCCAACAAGTAACATACTAGCCACTGTTACCATAATGTACATAATGCACATAAGGGGAGGACTAAGGGAGAAGGCTGGTTTCAAGAAGTAATATACTATTTTCTGTAGCCATATTGTCTGTAAGGGTAGGACTGGGGGAAGGGGACGAGTTTCAACACTTCACTAACCTCTGTAGCCATATTGGTCTGATATGTAATATCTGCATTAGGATGGAGTCCAAACGCTTCTGGTGAATCAACCAGTGGCATACCATCGATGTATGTGCGGTAATCATCAATGGTACGACATTTGGGAATGATATAACCTGACAAAAAAAAAGGTAAAATTTTGTTCTTATTTGGTATTTATACAGTGATAAGTTTTGTGTTGATAATAACAGTTTTATGTGCACCTGTTCTTGAGATATCATATTGCAAAGCTCTGTTGCAGCGTTGCCCAAATTACCATCTCCCTTCTGACTGAATGTTCCAAGCAATACAGCTATCAGTAGTAGCCATGTTGGTTGTTCTACTACTTGAAAGTTCTAGGTTAATGCTTTCATATTTCTACTTTTTCTAAAACCTCTATTTCTCTTCAGTGTACATAATGTATGCTGACTAACCTGTGTAAAATTTGAATTTGTCACCAAACATGTCTTCAGAGAACCACACACGTGAATATGTGTTCAACAAACGTTTGTCCAGATCATCTGTGACACGGCCGCCATATTGTACTTCACCAATCATGTAACGAACTGTATTCCACGACACACCCTGGTTGTGGGAGAAAAATATTCTACAGGTCAGTCTCAAAATTACATAATTTTCTCTGTGCAGGGGAAGAGGTGGAACCTGATGTCTCATTAATTTAGTTAGAGCTGTCTGCCATGGCCTGTACAAAGGTGCTTTTAATGTTACACTGTTGGTATTGTACAGTTAATCAGTCGCCACAGTAAAAGCAAACTGCAGCACCAGGAACTCCATATGAATAATCATTCAAAAAATAACACCCCTAACCCCCCAAACCCCCCCCCCCCCCCAAAAAAAAAAAAAAAAAAAAAAAAAAAATTGTAATTAGCTTTAGGGAAAGACAAAATTGAGAGATACAGCCTTCTCAGCATAGTTGGAGAACACTGGTTTTTGGAAAGTCAATCCGTGAAATACAAATGTATGAAACAGTTTACATAGCTCACTACAAACTTTTGAAACAACTGTCAATACTACTAGCATTAAGGATAAAACAGTACATTTCATTCGTAAATCCAATTTGATTACGTCTGCGTGAAAAAAGTTTTTGTGCAGCTAACACGTTTCAAAACTGAGCTACACTTTTCTGCTCTGTTCACCATCTACACTTTTCTGTCCTGTTCACCAACTACACTTTTCTGTCCTGTTCACCAACTACACTTTTCTGCCCTGTTCACCAACTACACTTTTCTGTCCTGTTCACCAACTACACTTTTCTGTCCTGTTCACCAACTACACTTTTCTGCCCTGTTCACCAACTACACTTTTCTGTCCTGTTCACCAACTACGCTTTTCTGTCCTGTTCACCAACTACACTTTTCTGTCCTGTTCACCAACTACACTTTTCTGTCCTGTTCACCAACTACACTTTTCTGTCCTGTTCACCAACTACACTTTTCTGTCCTGTTCACCAACTACACTTATCTGCCCTGTTCACCAACTACACTTTTCTGCCCTGTTTTACCAACTACACTTTTCAACCCTGTTCACCAACTACACTTTTCTGCCCTGTTCACCAACTACACTTTTCTGTCCTGTTCACCAACTACGCTTTTCTGTCCTGTTCACCAACTACACTTTTCTGTCCTGTTCACCAACTACACTTTTCAACCCTGTTCACCCACCTTCTTCGGATCCATATCATCAAGATGGTTGTTAACAAATTGTACAGTTGCAGTGAAATCAGCTTCATTGAATTCATAAGGAATATTCCATCCTAACGGTCCAAATTTACGTCTTTCCTGCACTGTGGTATGTAAAAATGCCACGGCATATAACAACGGACGCCACTGTGGCATGTTGCTGATATCTAGTTGATCCTGTCAAAAAACCAGAAAGAATTACTGTTAATTACTGTTGCCCAGTGCTATTCAAATTTATTTTCATCCCATGCATGATCAGAGGGCAATTTATAATGTACTAAAATAGTACTCGGCAGCCATATTGTATTCTAAATAGACTACTTTGTACATTCTTATTTTGACTTCTATATAAACATTTGCCAGGTAACCTCTGTTGATTTTTATTGAGAATGGGCTTGTTTTTACTTGTACAAGGTTACAGTGAAAGTTTGAAGACTTTTATTTCTGAGGTGCATATACTAACATCTCAATCACATTTTTTGACCCAAACAAGCATCTCTGATGTCATGATGTGGTCATTTTCATTGGAACAATTTTCCCTCTGTATTCCCTAAGTACTGTCTCCACCAAATACAAGGCAATTGGTTTGGTGGTTTCTGACATTAAGTCATTTACGTACACAAACATTCACACACACATTTTCATGCATGCATGTATGCACACACACACATTTGCACAGACACAGATTTGACACAGACACAGACACAGACACAGACAGACACGAACTCACATACACATTCACCATGCTTAAAGCACCATTTCAGATGTGATAAAAAAACAGTGCAGTCTAATTTTATTTCTTTTTTCAAAAAAAGCAACCCTCTTAAAAACAAGATGACTACATAGACTTACCTGTGTGATACCAGCATAGGTACGTTTGAGACCAGCTTTGACACCCTGAGGTGGCTCATTGGTAAATTTTATAGCTGTCTGCAGTAAATTTATGGGGAATTTTGGATGCATCTCAGTGGTAATCCAAACACGGAAGGCATCATGAACTTGTTCAGTATTTGATAGCTGTAAATAAATGAATAAGATAAACTTGTAAGCATAGATTCTATATTATTGGTAAGAATTTATGAACAAGTTTGAGATAGCAGCAACATTATATTTCTCCATATATTAAATAATATGAACATGGTGTTAAACCATGTTTCTGTGGTTTTTCATCATATCAACATGGTGTTAAACCATATCTCTGTGGTATTTCATCATATCAGTATGGTGTTAAACCATATCAACATGGTGTTAAACCATATCTCTGGTATTTCATCATATCAACATGGTGTTAAACCATATCTCTGTGGTTTTTCATCATATCAACATGGTGTTAAACCATATCAACATGGTATTAAACCATATCTCTATGGTATTTTATGGTATTAAACCATATCAACATGGCATTAATCATATCAACATGATGTTGAATCATATCAACTTGGTATTACACCATTTCCATTTGGTTATTACACCATATCAATATGGTTTAATGCCGTATTACTATAACATAATATTCCACTCTGTGAACATATTTTTTTTAAAAATTACTATGTTGAAATGACAACTGAATTGACATCGTCAATTGGCAATGACTTAGTACAATGAAATCAATTCTATCATTGGTGAGATTTGGTGTGTAGCATCAGCCTGAACCAATCACAATCAGTCTTATAAATGACTACACTTACCACTTCTAATAATTCCTCCATATAGTCCAAACCTAAATGACAATTCTGGAAGAGCACCCATCCACCTTCACTCATAGAGCCAGAAATAAGACGCCGTGCGTGTACTTCCTGACCCTGTCCCATACTGATAGCTCGACATCTCAAGTTCATTTTCTTTGCTAACTTTTCAATGTTGTCTGTAGGATCTGATCCCATAGACAACAGGCAAACCATAGGTATCCGGGGCTCACTCTCATCCCACATAGACTCTAGATGTAAAATTACACTTTCAGCATACTGTAATAGAAAGACCAAATAATCATAAACATGATTTTTTTTTCCCTTAAAAAACAACAATGGAGAATAAACAAAACAAAGTATAGTTCATTGTCATTGAAATCTGACACCATTCACCCATCATGTGCTCATCATATGCACATACATGGCCTGCTACAAACAAAAGGCAACTCACAGACCAGATCAGTCACTGAGGGCGCTGTGTCGATTCCACAACTAATACTATCATAATTAGTTTATTTGCATTTACATTTCAAAGCCTGCTCTAACTCTTTTAATTTCATAAATGACACAAATATGCAAATTATATCCTAATTATGCAAATGCCATATATATGCAGATTATATCCTAGTTATGTAAATGATGTCACAGATATGCAAATCTCATAAACATGGAGATGGCATCATATATATGCATGTGTGCTGGTCTATTTGTCATAAAAAAATGTATAGTGACACATAAAGCTATGTAAATGCATACAATACTAGTATAATTAATATGCAAATTATAGTACGAACATACAAATCCTAAAATAAATATGCAAATAATATGAATAGAGAAATGAGGAAGAGAAGCTTTTGGTGATTTTATCACTCTTATTGACTTTAAAGACAGATACATGTACTACTATGGAAAGCAAGCTATCTGATAATCGAATAACTAAGATAGACACAAACTAAATCTACTGTTGCTGGACGTGATAGATTACACAAATGGGTGAAAGCGGTCCCTTGGTTATATAGAATCAACCACCCCTATAATGAAGACATTATAAACACTGAATGAAGTTGTACATGTGCCCTCTTGAGGAAAACTTGCTATCAGAATGCCATCCTTCTTGATAGCTTGTGTCAACAGTGTGTGTCTGAGTTAGGATTCCGATAGCTGACTTGCCGTTGTTGTAAAATCAGACTTACCCTAGCACCAATTGATTCTGCTATATAATGCCTGGCTTGGGCTATTGTTCTATCTGGACACCAAGACCTGACAAGTAATAGTTTCCGGAACGTATCCAAGGATGTGGAATATCCATCCGGAGTGATAGCTTCTTCCGGTGCATCTTCATCAAACCACGATTTCCAGGCTTTATCGTTCCTGGAAATCTGACCAAGAATTTGGGAAAACTGGGGTAGTTTACTCAGCTGGACTAAATTCAACCATGTCATGTCCAGAATCCATTTCTTAGGTTTGGGTTCCACGGCATTCAAATCTAGGGCAGCGCCACCTAGTGTCCAGAAATAGAAATGAGAGAGTGAGTTAGATGATGTCTATAGGTGTAAATCATTTATTGGCATAGAAAGTCAATATGGCCGCTGTTGAATGTAACATTGCCTTGAAAAACTTGACAAGAAGTGGTGCCTGGCAATTTTTTACAAAAATGTTGTGCAGAAGCTTGGTGAACAGATGTATGATTACTGTCACAGGACACAAAATTTGTTACTAATTGTACAGGGTACGACAGTGTTCAAAAAACAAATTATAGTAACACACAACCTAGTTACCTTTTGAAGTCTAAATTTTGACATCGTCACTGTTGCCTTCCTCAAAACAAACTGGCAATGATTACTTTTCACCACTAGAGGGCAGTCTTGTGAACAAATCATCCCATACATGACTGAGCCCCTACCCCATGTTTGTCCCTATTCAACACTGGGGAGGATATATCCCAGCTCAAGATGGCCTACTTTATCCATCACACCTTATAACACTGTTCTCACTGCCTATACTTACCTTTGATCAGGGTCTGGAATTCTTCCATTTTGATCTTGTTTGCTTGCAGGTCAATCTTGAGGGCAAGAAGTAGGGTGAATAAGAATTTATGATTTTCATACAATCCACGGGCAGTGTATTTAAAGACCTCAAAAGTCATGTACTCTATGATATTGACTATACGTTTACTGGTGATTGGACTCTTAGCTGATCTGAAATAAAAAGCAAAACATTTATTATGTTAGTCTGTTGTATTTCTGATTTGTTTCCTTTTTTTAAAAGAAGCAAGGCAATTGGAATGACAATGATCACTTCATTAAAGAAATCTGTTTAAAAAAAGATATCTTAGAATTTCACTAGAAAAAAACATTCTGTCTGCAGGAGTCCAAGTTGCCAAACATTTGCAATAAACAACAGCGCATATGACCAGTTTTATTAGAGTTCTCCCTCTCATTCTCTGTGACTGAAGCAAGGCAAAAAACCCACCAGAATGATTATTCCTAATATGTACATGGCTGTTTCCAAATATGGACATGGATGTTACCGTAAATGGGCATAAATATTTCCAAACATGGACATGGATTTTACATAATATGGGCATGAATATTCCAAATATGGGCATGACTATCTAATATGGACATGGATTTCCCTAATATGGGTATTAATTAATATTCTTAATATGAGCAATGTATTCAGTTAAGTTGATGAACTGTATTTGAGTGGACTTACTTTGCCATAGAGAGCTCAAAGAGACCCAAGAACTGCTTTAGTGATGTTTGATACATAACATTAACCATACTCATTTCAACAATCAAGAAATACAAGATACTGCCACGGGTTGCAACTAGAAGATGAAAAAAGAGCAATAAAGTGTGTCAGTACACAAAGAATATGTATTTAGATTATTTTGATTTCAAGAGCCATGGAAATAATATGCATAGGGACAAAAGAAAAAGAACTGCTCTGCAATAATAAAGGCATGAATATTTCCTAATATGGGCATGAATATTTCTTAATATATGCATGAATGTTTCCTAATATGGAGACATGAACATTTCCAAATATGGGTATGAATAGTTCCTGATATAGAGACATGAACATTTCCCAATATGGGCATAAATATTTCCTATGCATATTTCCTAATGTGGAAATGAATATTTCCTAATATGGGTATGAATATTTCCTAATATAGACATGCATATTTCCTAATATGGACATGCATATTTCCTAATATGGGTATGAATATTTCTTTGTAAGCAGATAACTATTTGAAGTATATTTCCCATCTTCACTTTTTTTGAACTTGGGAATTGGTTATTTAGAGAATGATGCCAAATTAATTTACAACAGTCGTTCATATATTTCATATTCAGGAAATTTCAGGGAGTGTGGTATTAAAAATAAAATGTTCCAATGTCCTCACCAGGTCTGAATTCTTCTCTAGCGTTGTTAATTCTGATTTCAGTTTCAGCAGCTGTTGTCAGTTTTTCACTGACTTCCTCAGCTGTTGCCTTGGTGACTTTCAACACTTCAATGAGGGATTCATCTTCTACTAATGAACCTTCTGTACTCGTTAGACGGAATAGCAAGTTGTCTTCTAATTCTTGCATCTTCCTTTTGTTGCTTGTTACTTCCTCCATCAACTTTGTACGTTCAGCTTCAAGTTCCTGTGGTCAAATGTTAACCAAATCAAATCATTAAAAAAACCAATGTTTTCAATCCCATGGTCTTAGATTACTACTGCTATCTTATCAGTGAAGCCATAACGATAAATAGTATCATTTTTTGTTCATTTCAAATTTTTCTATAGCTCTGCAATTTCCAATTCTTTGCAATTATTTCTGATTTGAGTTAATTCCTCATAAAGAAGGAAAATAATTAATTCACTTATTGTTTTACAGCCAATTGGGATTACTGTTACATCTCCTTCATGTTACACTAAGTATGGCTGCTAATAATTGGTTGACAGGGTGTTTGAGTAGGTCAATCTGAGGAACATCAGCCAATGAGAATGACTGTCTTACCTGTTTTTCTTTCAAGATGACCATACCCAGCAGCTGATCTTCAAGACCTTTCATGGTGACAGTGAAGTCAATGATTGAGGTCCTAGCACTAATTTCGGGGGTGTACGCAGGGTTTCCTAGTTTGGTTGTGATGTATAACCTAAAGCCCTTCATGACATCAACCTCCTTGTCACCTACTTTCACCTGGTAAATAATCAAACAGAAACCAATCAGAAATGTTATTACAGAGTTGAATAAGAAATTAACCAACCAGAATCATGCTCAAATCTGTAACTGCATTTAACAGGCCAATCAAATCTTTGGTTACATTTGTAATTGCATTGACCAGACCAATCAGAATTCAGATTACATCAGTAACTGTATTGACAAGACCAATCCTTCATACAAAAACAAATGTAAATCCCACGTCCTCATTTTTGTGTGAACTTATCAGTGGTGCCGTGAGGAATACGTAAGATTATTCTTTAGTTTCTGACCAACTTTTTCTACAACTCTACTTGACAACCGTTTTTCACACCCCTGATTTTAATCTTAGTCAAACATGTGCCTTAAAGGCTTTGATATAAATGTTTGAATCATGTAAATCTTGTTTAAAAAAACAAAAATCAGCAAATACAAAAGATTGCGATATTTAAAAGTCTTTCCACTACATAAATCATAAAATACCCACCTTGTATGTGCTGCCGGTTTTAATGAAATTCTTTTCCAGAACATTGTCTAGTGCAGGATCTAACTCCTCTCCAACGTCCTCTATCAGTAATGGTCTGCCAAGTGACAGACTGTCTTCCAAATGTGAACGGAAATACTTGTGATTCAAGCTTGTAAGCTGTGAAAAGATAAAAATAGAAATACAACAAATGTTAGCATTTATTTAAAAAGGTATGTCAGGTGTTAAATCAAAGTTGACTGTCAATAAACTGTTAGTAGAATTGAAAGGACATACAGTCTATAACTTTATGATTTGGTTGAAACTGAGTGATGGTTTCAAAGACAAGACTGTCCACGGACGGATGGACGATGTGACGGACAGATATTTTAATTTGTGTATTTGCAATATAAATAATATGTGATATGTCTGTCTGTCTGTCTGTCAGTCTGTAAGTTTGTCTGAATGTATGTATGTATGTATAAAGTATGTATGTATGTATATATATATGTATGTATGTATGTATGTATGTATGTATGTATGTATGTATGTATGTATGTATGTATGTATGTATGTATGTATGTGTGTGTGTGTGTGTGTGTGTGTGTACGCACGTACATACATACGTATATATATATATATTTACATCATAAATATTGTTGCTATTAATACCTGAAACTCATTATCCTTTTCTTTTCTCTTGAGCCATGCCTTGCCCTGACCTTGTGGGTCAATAAGTAAGGGAAATCTTGTGGCTTTGGTGACAATAATACCGTTCTGGATTGACAGTTCATCATTGGGCAGACCCTGTAGATTCCAATCTCCTATTGTTGCTGCGTCTGTCAGCATGTTTACTAAGTTTAGATCCTACATGAACCAAACAAACAAACAAACAAATTAAAAACAACCAGATCCAGTATGAACCAAGCAAAAAACAACAACATGGTGGGCTCTCAAGCGGCTGGTGGGCTCTCAGGTTGCAGGTGGGTGCTCAGGTCGATGTTGACACCAAGACAGTAGGGAAATCACGGGTCATTAATTAGAAATACCACTGTCGGAAATAAGGCGTTTTTTTTTTTTAATTTACATCTTGGAGAGTAATTTCATGTTTTTACACTGCATACATTCTCCAAAATGCTTATAAACTTCAAATGAAATAATCAGGATTATCCACTGCAATTCAATGGAGAGAGCACACACATCAAACCGAGGCCATAATTTTCTGCATCAAACCCTGGCACACTTTGCCCAAATATGGCAAGTGGCGTACTCATCGATATTCGTTCGCTCAGTGATTTGGCCTTGTTAATTTCTTCATTATTTTAAAGTTTTTTGTGAAAAAGACTGACAATGTATGTCGTTGTGTGATTCAGGTAATGTTTCCTTGCCACTACATGGGTATATGCTAAAACCTTTACAGCCAATATATGGGTTTTGCAGACCATGGTAGTATGGCTGACAGGGTGGTCTACTAAAGTCGGGCCCTTCCACCGTACAACTTCAGTTCACGAAACCCATATACGGGCAGTAAAGATGATTAATATTCATATTATGCAATTACATATGCATGTCTGCTGACTCCCATGCGACAATGCGTGTTGGCAAAGACTTCCACTGAACAATGAATGAAGAACTTACATCACTGAACGGAATCTTAGCTGAAACCATCTCTTTCTTCCATGTCTTTTGGAGCAAGTTACGGAATTCTTGATTAAACGGTCCGGAATATGACAAGAATCCAGTAGCAAGCAAGACATCTCCAACAAGCCTGGATGGAAAGAACATATCATTTTGTACTTTGAATAATTCTGTATCAATGATTTACAAATTGAAGGTTGTGTTACAAGGTATATGTAGATAATCCAAAAGGTGCACATACCATGGATACTACTTTACATTTTTGTATGTAAGTTTGTTCCCCTGACACATTGCTAACCCATCAGCACTTGCCCCCCCCCCCCAACTATGTGCCATATTTCAGTTATCACAAAGACAAAAGATTGTACAGTTTGGCCACTGGGGGCACTGTTCATAAGAAGCTTTTGAACCCAAATAGTAATCTTTCTATCTTTCATTTTCTCTCTCTCTCTTCTTACCTCCCTTTGTTTTGTTTGTTTCTGTTTGTGATTATACTAGTCATATCTTCTCTAATATTTTAGTAGTGTATGTATTTTAATTTTCTGTTACTGTTGCTCCTAACATGCTTTGTGAACCCTGATACAAAAGGGGTGCAATAAATAAATAAATAAATAAATAAATAAATAAATAAATAAATAAATAGCTGTTCTTAAATGCTCTACCAAAACAAACTTTTGTTGATAGCGTGGTTTGACAAAGATTGTTGGGAGTGCCTACCTGTTTATCTGATCTTCAAATTTTCTACTTGCTTCAGTCCAACGAACCTTCTCTCCACCAAGTCCTTCAATCAGCGCTGTCGCATTTGTCATTTTACGACGACAGCTCTCAGCATCATCCAGTAACATCTGTTTTTCACTCATGGCGGCATCGTATTGAGCTTGCACAGCATCTAACTCTCTCTGCTTGTCGTCCAATTGGTCTTGGGCTTTTTGTAATTCCGCTGTGGCACCCTGCAGACGTGCTTCTTGAACAGCTAAGTTAGCCTGGAATACAAATAAATTAATCCCTGTGCTCAAAAAATCTTAAATGTGTGTACACAATGCAAGAGAAAGTAGATCATATCTGACTGTATGGGGATATGATAGACATGTGCACTGCAGTCTCTCATGTGTAATTTGGTACAAGTGGTATGATAAGGCTACGGAAGTATTGACGGACGTGTATATGCCCACTATGGTATGTCATTTTTGTTCCAAGTTTGCATGAAAGTGGCTTGTGCATGTTAGAAATATGGCTGGCCACAGATGGTTGCACTCATGGCTGAAACACATTTCTATAGCCCCCCCCCCCCCCAATACTTTATCAATGGAGCTAACTAAATGATCTACCTAACAAAATATACTCTCTCTCACTCTCACTCTCTCTCTCTCCCTCCAAATTTCTCTATCCCTCCATACTTTCTCAATAAGTATCCAAACCAAAATATCTCTTTCTCTCTGTCTCTCCCTCCCTGTCTCTCGCTGTCTCCCCCCCCCCTCCCTTCCCCCTCTCTCTACTACATATACTTACTTTCAGAGGTAAAACCTCTTTGTTGATTCCATAGAAGAATGCCATTGCTCTTGTCCAGCTTGCCAGGCCGGCTACATCACCACACACCTTTTTGGCATTGTCGCTATTATAGTCATCCGCGTCCAGATAAGGTGCCATCAACTCAACGGTCTCTCCAGTAATTAAATCCTGTCAAATTCAAACAGAACAAAAATTGAAAGGTGCCACCAACTTACTTGTCTCAAAAAAAAAATTACAACAAGTACAACCCTTCAATTGAAGACCCTGTTATACTACTAACAATGTTAAATGAATTACCTTTGGGAAAGTCATCAGACCCTGTAAGAAGCCACCACTGCTCATTAACTTCAGGGATTCACTCCAGGAAGGTTTAACAGATGGCCTCTCGGGATCCTGTTGAACAGGTTCCAGTCTCTTTTGGAACAGAAGCAATACACAGTCCATGATTCGCATGATGAGATGCGGTGGCTTAGCCAGCTTACGTACTGTGGAAATGTGAGCTGGCTTGATAGTCTCCAGGGCCCTCTCAGCCTCTTCCAGCGCTGGCTTTGCTGCTTCTAGCTTGGCCATGGCAACTGTTTTATCAGCCTGGTAGATAATGATAATTCATATTAAAAAACATTCACAATCTCAAATTCAGCATTTTTCAGCATGACATGTTATGGTAGTCTAGAGGCTATCCGTCAATTTGAATCTGTTCACCATGTCTAGAGTAATGAGAAGTCATGAACCAAAAATTGCTAATGCATGAGTTAGAATGACGTAAACAGTGTATAAGTAGTATTCTGACATGACAAATATACCATATCATAGACATCATGTATCGTCCAAAATAAATTTCCAATTGGCCAAAATTCTGTGATTGATTAACACAAGCGTGACGTTAATTGTTGTGTGAGTGGCTTTGTTTGAATTCCAACTTTCATCTCAGCCCTCTGTTCCTTTAGATGTAGTGAACGATATCTTCAGATTTAAAGCCATGGATTGCCTCTAGACTAGCAATATGGATAATCAATGTTGACTGTGTTTTTAAGAGTTTTGTCCTTGTGTCTACTTTGTTCTTGTCTTTTCACTACTCACTTTTGTTGTAAACCTTAATATTTTTGGCATTAGATAGAAAAATTTGCAATTTTACAGTCTTCAACTTGTTCTCAAACACTAATTTTTTACTAATTACCAGACTTGTACATTATGTTAATGTACAAGAAAGCATATTAGTCGCTACTTGTTTTTGCGTATTTGTTTTCTAGTGAAATAAATGGAAATAAGTTTTAGAGAAAATTTCCAGGTTTACAGTCACTTGTATGGTGATCATATCTTATCGACCTAAGTAATGTGTGTGTGTGTGTGTTTGTTTGTTTGTTTGTTTGTTTGTTTGTTTCTTCATTTGTTTGAATAAACTGAGTATCATGTTGGCTTAGCTTTTTATCAACATCTTTGGACCACATTTTATCTTACCAAGTTTTTATCATCTTGACCAATCAAGGTCAAACTGATATAACCAACAGCAAGTATTTTTGCAAAGATCTGGGAACCCCAGTAACAAACAACATTGCAGGTATAAAATCCTGGTACAAATTGCGAAATTTTTATACCATTTACCAAAATTTTGATCGGGAACCCCGGTAAAAATGCCAGAGGAACTCAGGTGGGTGGAATCGACCTGATTACCACCCCTGAACAAAAAACACTGCAATAGCTACTATAAGTTAAAGGCAAAGAGTTAAGCTATTGTTAGGTAATACTTACTGCGATTTCATCCACAATTGCCTGAGCCTTGTCTTTCACTTTCTGTACTTGAGCTTTAACTTTCTCTGCTGCTTGTGCACTCACGGTCACTTCAGCTAGTACAGCATCCGCTTTCTTTGAGGCCACAGCCAGTTCTTTCTCCTTCATTACCAGTTCTTTACTAAGTTCATTGACTGATTGAGTTGCTTCAACCAATTTTGCAAGACCTGTTGTACAAAACAATGTGAAAATGATAGCAGTTTGTCCTACGAATGGTCCTAGTCAAACAGCTTTATTTGATTGTGTCAAACTATTGGATAAGTGCCTCCGCTCAAATCAGAACATCCCCATTGACCAGACATGTTGAATTGGTACACAAGTTATTATATTACTCTGGTAATCGAGCCTTCACTTAGACAGTATAATGTCTTTTCAGGTGTAAGTGAACAATTTCTACAATGAGTAAATCTTTTGGTTGCATTTTTTAAAGCATTCTTTTTAACATTTAAAAAAAAAAATTCTATTTGTTTTTGCTGGGAATTATTACTCTTAATGATTTTCTCTTTATGCAGACATACACAAACATCAACTCAGACACAGATTCCTACAACAATAACTTTGGTTGCTTGATGAAACAAGAAAAAAATGTCCCAGTTGCAGCTAGTCGAACTATTGATAGTTTAATGAAAACTAACCTATAGTAAGTTCATGAATTTAACTTTTTTTTTGCACCAAAATTTTCAAGTGGCTCACCAAAGCTTTTGCCAGGTATATCCATCATTGCTACGTCAGTGTTTTCTGAAGTCACGACACATGCATGTCTTCGGACAATTGTCCTAAATTCTCAGAAGTTGGAACCCCCCCCCCCCCCCCCCCCATCACGGTTCATAGATGGTTGTAGAGTCCGAATATGAATCGCTTTCCTTAATTCCTTCAGAAACTTCAGAAAACACTGACAAAACAATGGTGATGAAACCATGGTGCATACTTGCCGAAAGCTTTGGTGAGCTACTTGAACATTTTTGTGCAAAAAACGAAGTTCAATTCGTGAACGCAGACTGAATGTTTCATCATACTATTTGCAAACTAACCTGTTTGCATTCTTTGTGCTAAAATACCAATTGCATCCTTCTTCTCTTGGTATATGGTCTTGTAACCTTCTAAGAAGGATAGATAAGATTTAGGGGTCACATGAGTTTGACGTCGATAACGGTTGAAATAATCCACACACGTCTCAGCCACCATATCCTGTACAAAACAACAACAACAACAAAAACATGTGTAAAGTTCAGTGATCTAAATACTGAAGTTACATAATTCTGGTGCATGACAAATTTGGCGGAATGGTAATTTAAAAGTTCAGTGATCTAATTACTGAAGTTGCATAATATTGTAATGCTAAATTAATTTTGCAGTCTGAACTCATCTTGACTTTTTTTTTTTTTTTTTTTTTTTTTTTACAATTCTGGTCTATTGATTGACATCAAATGAATAAAGGTGTAAATCTCAAAGACTTTAACAGTATAGACAAATAGTGCAGGCAATTTCTGAAAATCGTCCATCTGTGTTGTTACTACTTTGGTGAAGTGAAAACTGTAATTTGAGATTGATAAAGTTCTGAGTTGATTTTTTTTTTTTTTACCTGGAAGACTCCCATGGTATGTATAACACTCTTCTTGACAACTTCACTACATACAATGTCATATCTGGATAGAAAGTGGTTGGAAACAGCAATCAGGGCATCTTTTGGCCAACGGCTAAACCAATCCATGGTGCATCCGGAAATCAACCCAGGGAATTTCAAGGAGCGATTACGGAATTTTTCGCCAACCTGTATGCATGGAATAGATAGATAAAATAAATTTAGCTCACTATACATGACCTTTTTCATCACAATGTCTGTTAAAACATTGAAATATTCTAAATATATCTTTCAAATGTAATGTGACAGCGCCCTCTTCTGGTGAGGGTCACTGACACAGGATAAAGCTAATTCTCACTTGAGGACAAAAATAAGTTGTCGTACTTACTGGTGAGAAGCACAAGACGACATGCAAGTTATTGCGTACTCTTGTTAAGAAATAGTCGTAGAGATTCTCATTGGTTGGTGGTCGTCTAGGGTGTTCCTTTTTCATCACTGGTATCAACTCTCCATTGATTTCATCGATCTCATCACGAGCAAACAGGTTAGAAACCTATAACAGGAAAGTTATAAACATGTTAGAAACACAGACAAGCACAATCACCCTCTTCTTAATATCACCAATTTTCTACCTGTCTTTTTTTATCCCTCACTTTTTATTTTGTCTATCTCTGTTTTGTCTGTCTGCTTTCTTGCCCTAAGGTGTTGATGTCCCTGTTGTCTATAGCTTTCTCTTTCTCTCTCTCTCTGGATAAGTACTTGGCACCATCTACTTCTGCATATCATGCTCATGGGATTCAACAGTTAATACACTTAGGAATACTAATGATTTACGTGTTCTCCAAATTTTGTCTTGAAAGAAGATGCACAAGATGATCAAATGAGAAGGAGGGGTAGGGTGGGGGTGGGGGCACAGTGCTTTGCAATCAATGATTGTTCTGGTGATGAATTCTTGAAAAATCTCCCTTCCTCCCTCCCTCTGTATGTCTGTCACTCCCTCCCTCTCCCTCTCCCTCTAAAACCATGGGTACAAAGTGTCTGAGCTTGAGTCAACTTACCTCTCCAGATGACAATACGTTGTTTAGATATTCAAGGAAGGCTTCATCCTTGATCTCGTTATCTGTGAAAATAAACGTCATGCCCTGACCCTGTTGTCCAGCCACTCTGTATAATACTTTAAGGTCTTCCATGAGGTTGGCCACGTTATAAGATCTGAAACAGCAGTACATTCACAATCTCAGTACAAATTCTCTCTTTTAAAACTGGTCAGAATTCAGGTTCTTTCAGTCGTAATTTTAGATAGAGCAAAGAAATATAAGGTGTGAATTACATCTTGAACATCAAATATTTCCATATAAGTCAATAAGTTGCATATGCAAATCAACACTTCCATATTTGGCAATGAATTATAATATGTAAATTAAAGTAATACCATATAAAGAAATCATTTGCATTAAACAAATCTACACTTCTAAATATGGCAATAATTTGCATTATTTAAATTAATACTTACAAATAAGGAAATATTCTGTATTATGCAAATTACTTAATTGTAAAAACATCTAGTATGAAAATGTTCCTACCTTGTAAGGGTTATTTGGAAACTTTTATAGCCAGCGATGTAACTTGCCAGTCTTGTTAGACTCTGTTTACCAGAGCCGCCAACACCGACAAGCAAGGCATTCCCACGTGGAGTACGAATAATACGAGAAATTTTGACCAAATGGATCATGGCATCTTTGAAGAACACTAAATCCATGTTGGCACCACGTATACTCTCATTGTACATTTGCATGAAACTATCAAGTCTGTCAGCCAACTGCTCCAATGTGTTAACTGGCTCGTAAACCTTGGGGGCTTCTAAATCTGCATCATCTGGTTCCTCACCTATTCAAAATAACAAAAATTCTCTTAGAATCAACAGGACACGACATTTTTTTTTAAGAATATGTAAAATCTACTGGCATTCAAAGAGTTTTACAAGGGCTATGATATCCTACAATTTAACTCTAAAGGTCAAAGTCTCTAAGCTCCTCAGTTCACCTACATTTTATTTTCAGGTGCCTGTTTCTCGAACTTTTGATTGGGTTCCTCTCAACATAATTCATTAATATTAAACCAGTAGCAGTGGGGGGGGGGGGGGGCAAGACAACAACAATCTTTGAAAGAATCCATACATTGTAGGAAGATTGTGTGATCAGGGACTTAGATGAGTTCAGAAGTTCATGAACAAGTATACAATTTTTATCCCAAGTTACTGATTTCAAACTTTATTACTATATTAAACATAAAACCATTTTAAACCTACAAGCTTTTTCACTCTGTTACCAGGGTATTAGGAACTGCCTATCAAGCAATTATGGTATGATGTGAAACAGTAGCAAAGAAATAACAAACAAACCATTAATACAAAATGCACAATTTGAATTTTGATAAGATGATGAACGTAAGTAAAGTGCATATCCCAGATACAACACACAAGGTTACCAATGTGAAGGGTTTGGAAGAAAGTGGTGCATGCATGTCACAGATATTGCTGGACATGTACACACCGACAGACAGACAGACAGACAAACGGACGGATGGAACCCATCCCTATAAGCCCCTTCTGTGCTCTGTCCGTTGGACCTGAAAAACCACATAGTCGTAATTACCCAACAGAGTTGAATATCTTGAAAACTACTTTTCATATGTTCAAATCATGCTTAGATTTAAACTGAGTACTGATAAATTAAACAATCCAAAACGATCCATGCTCGTTGTATAGCAAAAAAAACCTAAGAGCTCAAACTGAAGTTGTAAAAAATATTAAACAAAAAGAAACCAAAATATTTCCACCACGTCTAGTTAAGAGGAAAGGGACATGAAATAAAGACAACTGATTATTTAGCACATTTGGGATGGAATTAACAATGAATGGCATGCAGATAATTTGAAGGAATTGTTAGCCTAGGATTTTGACACTCACCAATTTGTGCATGTGAAAGGTCATTTGAGAGGACACATGAAGGTAACGTAGCAAAGAAAATGAATTAAAGGCGTATTTATGAGTTTGAATTGCATGGAATGGTTATGACTATTGTAAATGCTGATCGGTTAGTGAATTAGTTAGTGAGTGAGTTAGTGCTGGGTGGAAATGAGTGTGAGTGCAAGTATAAGTGTACACTAGTCAGTCAATGAGTTTGTTACACTACACTGAGAGTAAAATTATAACATGAGTGTGTGGATAAGTTGGTAAGCAGCTAAGTTTAAAGTCATAGCAAAGAGAAAGAATGAACATAACATTATACAGTGTGTGTGTGGGGGGGGGGAGTCAGTTAGTGAGTTAGCAACTTGTTTTAGTTAAAATATGGGTGTTAAGGGAGGGATGGATTGATGTCTGGGGAATGCTCAGTAACGTTTGTGAGTACAAAAGAGTTTGTGAATGCACTATAAAGCAAAAGTGGGAAAGTAAATTTACTGATAATGTGCAACACATAGCACACAGAGTGAGTGAGTGAGTGAGTGAGTGAGTGAGTGAGTGAGTGAGTGAGTGAGTGAGTGAGTGAGTGAGTACGAGGGTGAGTGAGTGAGTGAGTGAGTGAGTGAGTGAGTGAGTGAGTGAGTGAGTATGAGGGTGAGTGCATGAGTGAGTGAGTGAATGAGTGAGTCAGTGAGAGTGAATGACTACAGAAAGTGGGTGAGTTAGTGAGTGAGCAAACAAGTCAGTGAATGAGTGAATGACTAGTTACAGTGAGTGAGTTAGCAAAGTGAGCAAGTGAGTGAGCAAACAATTCAGTCAGTGAGTTAGTGAAAGTGAGCAAACAAGTCAGTGAGTAACTAGTCGGTGAGATGAGTGAGTGAGGGAGTGAGTGAGTGAGTGAGTGAGTGAGTGAGTGAGAGTGAGTAGGTGAGTGAGTGAGTGAGTGAGTGAGTGAGTGAGTGAGTGAGTGAGTGAGTGAGTGAGTGAGTGAGTGAGTGAGTGAGTGAGTAGGTGAGTAGGTGAGTAAGTAGGTGAGTGACTGACTTACTGAATTGAAGAACAACTACAAATGAATCTTGACAGAATGGCAATCTTTCCTAAATCACCTCGCAGATAATAAATTTATTAATTTGTTTAATGTATGCAACTTCAGGTGTGATACTAGTCTACTTGGTTGTCAACATAAAACTCTCTAACACACAGTCCATGTCATGAACATGGTCCAAAAACTCAGCTTGACTTAGTCAAGTCAGTGTCTTGTCAACAACATTTACTCATGCATGGGAAACGACATTTTTACAAAACACATCAAATATATATAGCCAACCCATACAAACCAATGTATCACACAAGTTGTTGTTTTTTTTCTACCTCACAAAAAAACTTTTGTTGAACAAAATATTTGCAATATAATTCAAATCAAAAACACAACTCAAGAATGAGTGATCTTGATCTGAATGCAAACATTTCTAGCAACTTGGTTTTTTTTTTGATAACAGTGAAATGAAGGAATGTATAAAAGCTGTACCAGCTGCAACTGGGACATTGTTTTGAAAAAGTTTTACTAGGTACAAAAAATCAGCACGCGTTCAATGGTGATCATGATTTCAACCTGTACTACTTATGGATAATATCGACAACTGATTAACATGTATAATGTCTAATTATTGGTGTGTAACACCTTTAAGTGAATATATTGCGGTTGTCCGATCAAAAAATGATAATCCTCTTACAAGTAGTCCAGTTTTAACATGGTGACAGATTCAAGACCAAGCTTTTTGCTCAAGATTTAAACCTGTCACTATACTGCCTGTATATGACACATTGACCACTAATTAACAGAATGATGCAATTGTGTCTTTTTATAAGTAATTGAACAATTTGTAGTGAATATATCTTTGTTTGTTTGTTTGTTTGTTTGTTTGTTTGTTGAAAAAAAATGTCCCGATTGCAGCTAGTGCAGGTTTAACAACAAAATGAAGGAGTATGAATATAGAATGACTCACCAAGAAATACAGATGATCAAAGTTGAGAAAAGAAGACCAGGAAAGTTAAGGAGTTAGTGAAGTGAAGGGAAAGAAATGAAGTACATTAGCGTGAACAGCATGAAAGTATGTTATTGTGAACAGCATGAAAGTTCGTTAGCATGAACAGCATGAAAGTACGTTAGTGTGAACAGCACAAACACTTGACGAGGTACAGTCTCTAACTGCTGGGGTCCCATTTTCAGCTAAAAATCACTCCACAAAATGGGCGTACATACTGTGAATACACTGTTTTTATTAAGGGTGGTAAGCAGGTAAAATCTACCTGAGTAACCACATGATTTTAACACTAGGGTTCCCCACCAATATCATGATACAATGTTTTGGAAACTTTTACCAGATTTCCTCCTTTTTTCTGTTTACGAGGGTTCCTCAATCTTAGCAAAAACACTGATAAACCCATAATAATCTAAAACTTTACATTATGGGGCAATTTTCAAAAACCAATTCAAGCGTTATAAAGGTATATGAAGTTAGTGGCCAATATTGTCAAAGTTGTGTTTTTTCAATAATTTTGATACACAAACAATTCTGTTATACAGTCACTTAACATATCTGAATGCCTAATGAGAGCTCTTGCTAGCTGAGAGGATAGACACCATTAAATATGTTTTCAAGTTGGAATGATACTTCCACTTTGTTGCAAAGTCAAACTGATGCCTGGTTCAAATATAATGGCTGAACTATTTAAACAGACCGTCTTGGTTGCATTATTTCACAACAAGTTATATGCATGCTAGGCCAACACCAATCTGATTAAAATCTGATAATAGTGAACTAGATGCAATTAATGTGATACTTACAAAGTGGGGGTCAAAACTTTATCTTATCCTACATAATTCCAAAATCATTATACACACATTGATATTGTCATGTTGGAGACATCTCTATACAATACAGAGTTACACAAACACACTGACATGATACATAACAGTAATAATATAATAATATGGATTTATAATTGTCGTTTCTCCCGAAACTAATTTCTGTTGAAGGAAAGATACTCACCTAAATATTCTTACAATAGGATTTGCTTGCAATTCCCGATGCTTTTCCAATAAAAACTTTATTAATCTACCTCCTCCTACAATTACTGCCCTCAACGTTGGAAGACCAGTTGCGCTATGGAACACAATCTTAGTCCAGAAACCCAACTAAACTGAGACAGTGGGGAAGGAGGGAGGGACTGTTAGGTGAGTATCTTTCCTTCAACAGAAATTAGTTTCGGGAGAAACGACAATTCTGTTTCCGGAAAGATACTCACCTAAATATTCTTACAATAGGATACAGAATTTGTCACCAGCTAGGTGGTGGGTGTCTCTGTATGACCTGTTAATGTGATATTCTGGCTAATGCTAAGTGGACCTAGAGTGGCTAGATCCTCAGCATGGTCAGACATATCCCGCAGATAATAGCTAATAAACGAATTAGGAGATCTCCACGTGCCTGCTTGTAAAATGTCAGCCACTGGCACGCCTGATCTGAGGGCCCATGAGGCAGCAATAGCTCTTACCTCATGAGCTGTGACTCTGTGAGGAGATAAATGATCCTGTTGGGCTTCTACGTAAGCCCACTTGACAGTATCAACAATCCATTTAGAAATATCTGCTGGGGAGCAGTCATCTTTAACTGAAGGGGGAAACGGGATGAACAGCCGAGTCCTACCCTTCCTAAATGACTTAGATCGGTCTAAATACCAGCGAAGTGCTCTCACTGGACATAGAGTCCGTTCTACTTTGTCTCGCCCAACAAAGTCATCCAATGACTTGATCATAATCGGATTAGGCACTGACCCCAAAACCTGGTTCTTGGCCAGAAATCCTGGTGCAGTATGCATTACTGCTGCTGTCCGAGAGAGATTAAAATGACCCTCACTAATACAGAGGGCATGGATTGCACTACGCCTTCTCCCAGATGCCAAGGCAACAAGAAAAACTGTTTTAAGAGTAAGTGCTTTCAGTGACACAGAACCCATGGGCTCGAAAGGGGGTTCCTGTAACACTCGTAAAACCAGTGGCAGACTCCACTGTGGAACTGTTTGTCTAGAGGGAGGACGCTTAAGAAGGAAGTGGCGAATCATGTTGGAGAGGATTTTGTCCTGTCCAAAATCCTCTCCTCCAATACTTTTAATGGTGGCTGCAATGGCTGACCGATATACTTTAATAGTATTGGGAGAGTACTTTTTTGTGACAAAAAGAAAAAGAAGGAAGTCAGCTAACTGCCTGTTAGTGACTTTGACAGGACTAATCTGTTTTCTGTCACACCAACTACAGAAGAATTGCCATTTCTCATTGTATGTAGCCAGTGTACTGGGTCTCTGAGGTCTGGCAATAATGGCTGCAGACTCTCTAGAAAAGCCTTTCTCCATGAGGGATTGTTCGACAACCGAAACACGTGAAGATGGAACATCTCTGGGTTCGGGTGAATGATGTTCCTGTCCTGTGTCATTAGATCCTCTCTCAGTGGGATTTTGAGAGGAGGCGCAATCAACAGATTGAGAATGGTTGGGAACCATGCCTTGGTGGGCCAAAGAGGTGCCACTAGAAAAATCATTGGCCCCTCTTCCTGGATTTTCCTGAGAACTCTGGGCAGCAGAATGATTGGTGGAAAGGCATATGCCATTATCCCCTCCCATGACATGGAGAGAGCATCCACCGCCATTGCCCTTGGATCTGGTACTGGGGATACATACACTGGTAGTTTCCTGTTCTTGTGTGTGGCAAAGAGATCCATTGATGGGCGACCCCAACAATGGAAAATCTGATCTACTACACTCTGTGGTAGTTCCCATTCGGTTTGTCGTATCCGACGCCGACGGGACAGTGCATCGGCTATCCCATTCAGCCTGCCTGGTAGGTGTCTGGCTATTAGCGTAATCTTTTTGTCCTGACACCATAGCATTAGATCCCACAACAGATAACATAGAGTTGGGGAGACTGTCCCCCCCAATTTGTTTATGTAAGCAACTACTGTTGTGTTGTCTGAGTGTACTAATATGCAATGCCCCCTTACCAGAAACTCTAATTTCTGGAGGGCCAGGAACACTGCTTTCAGCTCTAGCCAGTTTATGTGGTGACAGCGTTCGGTTAAATTCCACCGACCTGCTGTCATATGACCTGCCACATGCGCCCCCCATCCCTCGTTTGACGCATCGGTGAATAAGGAGATGTCGGGGTTGGGGGGTACGAGTGACCTCCCCCTCAATAAATTCGCCGTGTTCAGCCACCAGTTGAGATGAAGCCGAAGAGAGGGACGAATAGGGATAGAAGTCTGCAATGGCTGACTGGATGGGCGCCAAAGCGCTAATAGGTACAACTGGATCGGGCGCGCTCTTAGTCGTGCCCAAGGGGTGATGTCTATAAATGAGTTCATCAGCCCCAGGAGAGATAACAGACTCCTTGCTACTATTGAGCGTTGTAGAAGGATGGACCGAATGAAAGTTAACAGTTTGTTGATTCGGTCCTCGGTTGGGCAAACAACTCCCAATTCCGTCAGCAATCTCATTCCCACAAAGGTCATGTCCTGGGTGGGAGTCAAACATGATTTCTCTTGACTGAGAATAAATCCTAGTCCTTGGAGAAGATCTGTCGTCATGGCCACTTGAGTGGCTAGTACGACCCGTTCCTTCCCCCTCAGTAACCAATCGTCTAAATAGGGGTGTAACAGAATTGATTGTTGGTGTAACCACGCCACTGGCACTGCCGCCACCCGTGTAAACACTCGTGGTGCTGTTGCCAGACCGAAGGGGAGAACTGTGTATTCGTAAACCTGTCCGTCGATTGCAAAACGGAGGTACTTGTAGTAGACAGGGTGAATAGGTATATGGAAATAAGCGTCCTTTAAATCTATGGACGCCATCCAATCGCCTGGCTGAATGGCAGCCAACACCGCTCTGGGTGTTTCCATTTGAAACTTGGGGACTACAAGATACCGATTGAGAACGGAGAGGTTGAGAATTGGTCTCCAGCCTCCCGACTTTTTGGGGACCAGAAACATGTGGTTGAAAAACCCTGGTCCCTCTTTTTTTAGGTTGACTGTACGAATAGCAGCCTTTTCTAAAAGACCTTGAATGGCCTCCCTTAAGGCAAGAACCCGATCTGGTTGCCTTGGTAACGGGGTAACTATAACCTTCGTTGACAGTGGAGGCTGTGACACGAAGTCTAGGATGTATCCGTCTCTTACTGTATTTAGCACCCAACTGTCGGATGATATTGCGGACCAGTTTTGTGCATAGAAACGGAGTCGTCCCCCCACTGGACTTTGCTGTGCTGGTGGGGGGACAGTGAGAGTGGTTATTGGGTCAGGAGCGCTGAGCACTCCCTGACCCCCTACCTGCAGAATCCGAGAACGGTCTGGGCATGTTGTCAGTCTTAGGCTTAGACACATTACCTCGTCCCCTACCCCTATTAAAAGTCTTGGACTTGTAAGGAACACTGGGTTGCTTGCCTCGTCCAACGGGCACTGGTCGATTGCCAGCTTGTTTTGCCCTAGGCTGTTGTACACGGGGTGTAGGAGGTTTATCCCATAGTAGGCGTTCTCGCTGTTTAGCCTCACTGGCACGTGCTGCTAGCGCAGTGAGACGACCATCAAACAGACTGGTTGTGGCAATAGGAGCTAAACGAGCTTCCTGTTTCAACTCGGAAGACAATGAAACAGATTTGCGTTTCAAAAAGGCATCCCTCTCCATTAATTGGAGAGTTGTATACTCTCTGCAAGCAGACTCTGCTATATGAGACAAACCCTTATCCACAATCTCAATAATTCGAGATACTTTAGGACTATTGAGATTTACAGCCTGAAGTTCTTTGAATAGAACAGCTAGGAACCAGTTCAGTGTTGACGTTACACAAAGTTGTTGATGTGCTGAATCACCCAACTTTTTAATGTGAGCTTTGTCTATATAGACAGCTCTGAACGATGATGGATCCTGATCCACTGCGTCCACATCACCATCCAGTGGGGGGTGTGAACATGCTGGTTGTGATGAATGAGTGCGGTATGCCTTACCCCCATAACGAAACCATGGATAGGCCCCAGCTCGTAAGGCTGTATGGTCCTTTCCACTGCCGACCACTTCCTGGTAAATCTTATCATGAAGAGGCTGAACCAGGGATGAATAAGGCAATGACAAGGGGGTTGACTGGTCTTTGGGATTGCTAGCCCGTAAGGCAGCACCAGTTTCAGACAAAGGAGGAAGAACCAAATTAGGAGGGGTGCACTCAGCTGGGAAGTGTGAGTAAACCCATTGAATACAATCCTTGTATGCAAACACTGGTTCTTCTTCCCTACATGGGGAAGAGGCTCGAGAGATTGTTGGACTGTGACCTCTTGACCTCTCTTCCTCCCCTGAGGATTCCCCAAAATCCTTGCTATGAGATGCTGCAACTGAAATAGCATCAGGATCAGTCATCCTCTCCCTGTGAGAAACACGTTGAGAACTTAAAGGAGTGGCACCCCCTGTGCTCATATCAGATGTGGGTGCCCCCGCACGTGTTAATTCTGGGTGGAGAGCCGCTACAGCCTCTAAAACTGCCTGTCTAATGACTTCTGTATCAATAGAAGCAGGCTGATGATAAGCTGAACGACTTGCCGGTTCTGGCCGTTGGTGGCGCTCTACACCATGCCGGCTCTCGTCATAGTAAGCATGTCGACGATCCAAATCAATGCGTCGTTCATGGTCATAGTGACGTCGGTAACGCCTTCTGTCACCCGACGGTGATGTCGATGATGAATGTCGACGCCTATACCGTTTAGAACGTCTATAATAAGACGACCTAGAACTGGGTGACTCGGAACTGGAAGAACGATAATGCTTTCGTTTGTGTGACCTCTGACCTCGACCTGATTTCTTATGTCGAGAGAGAGACCTACCTCGCCTGCTTTTATAGCGACGAGGACTGTAATCCGAATGAGAAGATGACGAGACCGTACTATCATGACTCTCACGTCTCCTCCGCCTACACGGGGACGGAGAACGTGAACGTAAAACTGAACGATGTCGCGGTGAAAGACGCACAGACACTCGTTCATCGCCAGGCATTGGTAATACAGCATTATTAGTAGTATTACTTGGCGTATTACCTAACAATGGCTCTCGAAAAGTCTCCGTTCTCATAACATTGGAGCCACTACCTAGACTGGTAGACAAACAGGGAGCCGGTTCAGTACCGTTACCTTGACTACCGACACAGGCAGATCGCGTTGAACCAGTGTCAGACTTACGATTGCCTATTAACGGAGAGTCGTTACGATCAGACTGGTTGTGAAGGTGCTGAGTTAACGAACCGCCATTCACCCCAGTTGACGTAGAGGTACTAGTTTCGCCCTGAAAAGGACGGTTTTGCCCAGTCGGTGCAGTCTTACCTGTTGTTGAATCTGAAAGGGAAGACATAGCATGGCCTGCACCGGCTGGCGAAGTACTAGACAAAATGGACCTACCTTTGCGACGCGTCTCCTTACCTTTGCCGTGATCAACGCTCGAACCGAGCTCGGCCCACAATAGCGGGTCCCACGACATACACACAGTGCACGGAGCATCGCTAGAACACTGCCGACAATTCCGGCAGACAGAATGGTCATCCCGATTTGCCATAGAATGACCGCAATCCCCTTTCTTCTTACCCTTAGGCATGATGATAGGGAGAAATAAAAAACAATGTATCAATAAACGGTATATACGAAAGGCGGGTAATAAAACCGCCCACACTACCACGATCTAGAAAACGAAAATCTTCACAGAAAAAGTGAAGAAAAATCAGCGAACAGATTTACAAAAAGGTTGCTAGACAATATATTGTCAACAAAACCGCAAACCACAAAAATTCACTGATCAGCAGGGGAAAAACACCGGGTTTCTGGTACACTAGATAACACTACGTGTTTCACACTGTGTTCCAAAAAAAGCAACTGGTCTTCCAACGTTGAGGGCAGTAATTGTAGGAGGAGGTAGATTAATAAAGTTTTTATTGGAAAAGCATCGGGAATTGCAAGCAAATCCTATTGTAAGAATATTTAGGTGAGTATCTTTCCGGAAACAGAATGAGAACTCTAGGGGCTCACTATACCCCTGGTACGGATCAAAAGCAGCACAAAGGCCCTTTATACTTCCTCAACTCCCTGGGAGCATACAATCCATTGCAGCCTCTATAAGTGCATAGGATTAAAACATTCACATTGCAGTCTCTATCCTACAAGGTCCCCAATTATAAAGCTGGGTTGACCGAGGCGTGGTTCAGATCTTACCCAAGGACTTTAGCCATTCAGAAAAAAACGGCAGCAATATGGCTCAAACCTGCAACCTAAAGATTCCAAGCCAGCCACTCTAACCATTCACCCATCATGACTCCACCACATTCAACCACCATCCACTATCAAGCAATAAAATAATACCTCATAGCACACAAACAACATGACCCACATTCATACACCAAATAACATACCAAGAACCATCTTCAATGTTCATGTTTTACAAATTTTGTCTAAATAATAGACAGTGGTTGAAAGATATGTAAAAGGGAAAGAGTACATATCAAGTCATTGGTCTAGTCTGGCTCCTAACTCAACTAGACAGACAGACAGACAGACAGACAGACAGACAGACAGACAGACACACCAAGACAAACACACACACATCACCATCGTATAGCATGTTGTGCTTCAATACTTAGATATCATTCCACGATGTTATTTTTTTCCTTTTAAAGCTGAGAAAATATGAGTGACCTAAAAAGAAGCTTTGTCACTATGAGTCTGATGAGTTGCTAGATGAGTAACCCTTAGGTCACAAGTATTTTTTGACTGAATGAAGAAAAAATATTTGGTAATAATATAATTATACTTCCTCAAGTATAATTCATAAAAAATGGGGAAAAATAATGGCGATTTGGAACATTTTGACTCTTATTTCTATCGCCATGGAACCAGTGAGATAGACACATGTTGTCAGGACGTAAAACAACCACGATATATATTCTATATTTTCTGTTCAAAGACAATATATTGGCTTGTGCATGGTACAAAAGGTGTTATGCGTATGTGAAACAATTACATTGTTACAATTGAAATAATGATATTGTATAGCAAACCTCAATATTGCACAAGTCTTGATACACACACTGCATGCAGATCATAATGTATGTAGGAATAGTTACTATACTACCCCCCCCCCCCCATAAAAAGTATCTCCAAAATGCAGGGTATATACACACACCTACACTGCAATGGTCACAACCAAATTAAACTGCAATGGGAGGGTGGATAGGGGATAGGGGGACACAGAGTGGAGGGGGGGAGGGGTTCATACTGCACAAATCATGCTTCAAAACATGGTTTCAAACCATTTCAATTCTTCGTAACATCAAATGTTGGATTTGGTTGGGACTAAGTCAGTAGGTTTGATATTTGGCAAGTAAAACAAACAACCTTCTCTAACATTGTTACCTTTGCTGCGTGCGGCTAACTCTTCCACTGGATAAGGGATTGAAATATTTTCCAAAAACATTATCAATTCTGGGTTTTACAGACCGAGATTTCATAATCTTTGAAACTTCTGAAGTGAACATTTCACTTGTCCAATAATTAATAACTTCTGTGTTTTGTAAACTTCTATGATCTTGTCTAGTCAATATTTACACAGGACAAATCAGCGGAGTACCTAAGACGCCTAGTACTTTCTTTATTTTTGAAATAGTTTACTTGGAGTGTCAATTGAAGTGAGTTTCCGTCAAAATATTTTTCCAAAATGTTTTTAGGAGACTTTTTTTTTATGTGACAGAGAAAAAATTACCTGTTGCTTCTGGGGCGTCACGTAAGAAATCGACAAAGAAAGGTTCCGCTGCCATCTGCTCTGCAAAACCTGTTCCTAAGTCATCTTCTGTGACCTAGAAAGAAAATATAAAAACATTTTTAAAAAAACATAAATTAAAAAACATAAAATCTCAAGAACTATTCTAGAAAGATTACTACAGAAAACATGCTATCAGCAATCTAAAATAGTTACAGTGTAAAACATTGGTTGTTGCATGTGGTAGATTGTGATAGTGGTTCCTTGGTTATGCAGATATAATCACCCTGTAGTATAGAAAGTGTAAACACTGGAATTAAATCCACTGCCCACTACAGATACACTATGCCAATGATTAGATGGTGTGTACAGGCACTAGACTCTTGCGTACAGCTCTGGATGTTTTCATGGAAAGCCCACATAATCAATAAAAACCTGTATAGCTCCCTCCTTAGGGTGTATCAAACCCTACTACAGAAGCGCCTAAGATTCAGTGGTCATTGCTGGACGAGAAAGCGAGAAACTACCCACAAAGTTGTGCTCTGGGAACCACAGTATGGAAAAAGGTCAAAAGGGTGTCCTGCTACAACCTTTGTCGACACTTCGGAACGAGACTCCGGTATAAATTGATGTGACCTAGTACCAGCAGTTTAGCAAAATCAAGACCAATGGAGAAAAACTGTTAAAAAGTGCCTAAGTTAGCTCCACCTGATGATGACGATGACTATAAGTAATGACTTACCTTGATTAAGGTTTTTTCAAACCATTCTTTGTCTTCATTGTTTGTAAATCTGTCAGCAATTACACGAGTACATTCGTGTTTCCATAGCGACATCAAAATACCAGTATTTGTGACAACTTCATCTGTTCCAATTAACATACCCTGATAAAGAGAATAACGAGATTTTGAACATCATTTCAGAGTCTGACTTTCGCATCATTTCTGTCATAATTTTACACCTTTGAAATAAATGTATCAAGTTTCATAAAATCAAGTACATTACTACAAACAAACAAACAAACATGTTAGCCAGACAGCCAGACAGACATGATGAGACTGACCTGATGCATAGAGATGTATACGCAGACAAACACTGAGGCAGACAGACAGACGGACAGATAGACAGACAAAAACAGTCAAACACGCATCCACATAATATCACACACACACACACACACACACACACACACACACACACACACACACACACACACACACACGTACATGCACATACATGGACATATCCACACATGCACACACACACACACACACACACACACACACACACACACACACACACACACACACACACACTGTGACACACATGGACATATCTACACATGTACATACATGCACGCACACACACACACTCCAATTTTGGCTTTTTACCTCACAGAAGGTAACAGGACACTGCAGTCAAACTAACACTGTGAGACAAAAAGACATTTCAACTTCCATCAACCCTTACCTGCCAAATTCTGCTCAGATCTCTCAAGTTGAAGATATAATGAAACTTAGCTGGTGTGGGCAACATCTTGATTTTAACACGTTGCCATAATCGTCTCGTGCATGAAACGAGCTTGGCGGCCAACTCGTTCACATCTTCAATGAAGTGGCGTTCCTACAGAAATAATATCACACATATATTGTCAAATTTCCAGTTCAGAAATACAGGCTTAAAGCACCATGCAATGCATATCAGTTATTCCTGTACTGAAATTATGAAGAGATTTATGTCTGAGGGACACATGGAGAAGTGCCCACTCATATAATGTTATGCTAGGAAGACTCATCCTATTTTTATCTATTACCTAACCCAAACCAGAACTCCCTAGCTTCAGGACAAATGTGTATCTATTGTGTATAGTTGATCCACTGTTCTGCATTCTTGCCAATCTGGTTTATGCTAGGGAAGTCAAACCCGAACTCCTTAGCTTGAATACAATAGTGCATAATACAGTCAAAAGCCGCTACAGTTCTAAAACTCTCACCAAGTCTGAAACAACATCACTTACTTTAC
Organism: Glandiceps talaboti; assembly: GCF_964340395.1. Classification (NCBI taxonomy): domain Eukaryota; kingdom Metazoa; phylum Hemichordata; class Enteropneusta; family Spengelidae; genus Glandiceps; species Glandiceps talaboti. The sequence goes on along the minus strand of NC_135551.1, from coordinate 22,078,583 downwards.
AGAAATGTCCAACTGCAACAGTACCAAAGATTTTGTCAATAGAGGCATTCGAGGGCAACGTGCAGTTAAAGATATTGAAATGTCTCTTTAGACGTTGGGGAATGTCATTTCTACCACCGCCAGGTTGAATCATGGCTGCCATAAATTGGATATCAACAATGTTGGTAAATTCGCCAGGTTTTTCCAAGTTGTAAAATCCATGCATCTCTACCAACTGACGTACGATCTCATTGGTGATCTACAAATTGGAACAGAAAATCTCATTGGTCATCTACACAAGCTGTATGTAACATGAAATGTCATAGGTTATCTAGACATGAAGGATGTAACAGTAAATTTCATTGGTCATCTGTACAACCTGTAACACAAGGTGTCACTGGTGATCTAGACATTGGACATGTAACGTTACATTTCATTTGGTCATTTTCTCAGCCTGTAACATCAAATTTCATTGGTTACCTAGACATGGAGAATGTAACAGAAAATATTATTGGTCATCTAGACATTGAGGGGGTGTAACAGAATATTGCATTGGTTATCTTTACAAGGCTGAAGCTGTAATAAATCTCCTTGGTCATCTAGCCAGTCAGAGTCCATAAATGTGACAGGAAATTTCATTGGCCATTTTTATATTCTATAACGCATACAAGTGTCATTAGTGATCTAGACATGGGCATGTACCTCATCTAGACTCAAACAGTAACATAAAATCTCATTGGTTGTTTAGAATCAACGACTGTCATATTGAAACTTCACTGGATATCTCAGATTTAAGAGAGAAGATAAACTTGAATACAAATTACATCAAAGATAGATATCATCACCGATATGAACGTCTGATAGAGATGTACAAAGTTGTAAAAACGAAAAGAGAAAAAGTTGCTGACCTGATCACCCCATTCATTAATGACTGGCATGTTGATATCATCAATAAATGTTGTCATCTTCTTGCCAGCAGGAGGACCAAACGTTGTACCAACTCGTTTGTCAACATAACTTTCAATGGTACGCTGTGGAATAAAAATCACGAAAAGAAGTGTTAGTCTATTGTGTCAAAAGAAATGTAATAAACTCTCGCTATAACATACACACAGTTTTATCTAACTATACTGAAAGCTACATGTACACACAAACTATTTCAGAACATGAATCTACATAAGGTCAACCTCCGATTCCCTAAAGAAACTTCATATGCATTATAAGAAACCCTTCATATTCTGTGTATACACAATGATATGCACATAGACATACATACACGTGCACACACACACACACACACACACATACATACATACATACACACATACATACATACATACATATTACATATCACGCTCGTGCCTGCATGACAAACGCATGCACACATGTGAACATGCATGCACAGCCAGCCAGCCAGACAAACAGACAGACAGACAGACACACACAGACACAGACACAGACACAGACACACACACACACACACACACACACACACACACACACACACACACACACACACACACACACACACTGTCAAAATATAGTAAAACATTTTCGTCTTATTTTCCAAAGGTAATTTTGCTCTTTTTGTCTGAGTTGTCTGAGTTGTACCTAAAACTCAGTATTTGACCTTACCTGGAACATGTTTGGTGTGGTGGCAGATGAGAAATTGAGACTCTTAGTAAGATGTAGCTCAGGGTCATATTTAGAACAGTACCCTTGAATCATAACTGTTTTTGCTGTGCCTTGTTCACCTGGAGAGTAAGACAACATACAGACATACAATTTCATAAAATTGAATAATTTATTTCATAATTCCGCTCTACCATGCTATGGGGAAATTTTGTACTGTTTGTACATGAAGCAAATCTTAGCAAATAACTCTGTGGCATAATCTAATTTTAACTAATTCAACGCATGATCTGAAACACTGCCACTCTTCTAAATTCAACAATTAATATCCTACTCTCTGTCTCCTGTTTTCCTCAGTTTTAGCTCTATAACACAACTGCTTAGTACCCCAGAGGCTACTCCATTATTTAACTATATACATATATGTGCTGTCCTGTGGGGTGCATTTTCTCACAATATGGTCTAAAATGGGGTGTTTTATAACACAACTGCTTAGTACCACTCTTAAAAACCCAATTAAAACATTTCTCCTAATGTTGCCACCATCATTTTGTAACATTGTTCACAGGTTGATCACATTGAGCAAGACCCCATACTGAGCAAATGTATTAACAGTATATTTTTTGTGTTGTAACTTGAACCCGGTTTGAGGTTAATTTTCCTCTAGATAGGTTAGCAGCTTTACAGTGCATAATGACTCTGTAGTACAACTACTAACCACATATATTTACGCATTTAAAGCCATAACTTACCTATTAGTAATACAGATTTCTCATGTTTGGCAATAGTTTGGAGTAGGAAATCGGTTCTGACATTGTCAACGTTTGGTACGAGGATCGAGGCATACTCTGGTGTATGGTCTACTGGATACACATATTCTGGAACCTATCACAATAAATAAATAAATAAACCAAACATTTATTCACCATTCATGCAAAAATGGCAACAACAAAAAAGAAACAAAATAGCCCATCAAAGAGATGAGCACATGCTCCTTTAGTATGCCATGCTTGTGTCATGTTTATGTGATCATGGGATAATCTAGTGTATATGTCATAGATATGATTAAATACAGACTGACAGACAGACAGACCAACAGACAGACAGACAGACAGACAGACAGACAGACCATACCTGACCAGACAGACAGGCAGGCAGGCAGGCAGGCAGACAGGCAGAGAGCCAGTTAGCTAGCCAACCAGACAAAGACAGACAGACAGTCAGTCAGTCAGACAGACAGACAGACAGACAGACAGACAGACAGACAGACAGACAGACAGACAGACAGACAACCAGCCAAGAAGACAAACAGACAGAGACAGCCAAGCAGACAGACAGACAGACAGACAGACAGACAGACAGACAGACAGACACAGACACACAGACAGGCAGCCAGACAGACAGACAGACAGACAGACACAGACAGACAGACAGACAGACAGACAGACAGACAGACAGGCAGGCAGACAGACAGGCAGGCAGACAGACAGACAGACAAAGACAGACAGACAGGCAGACAGACAGGCAGACAGACAGGCAGGCAGACAGACAGACAGACATACATACAGACAGACAGACAGACAGACAGACAGACAGACAGACTTCTACATCATGTAGCAATATAACATTCACACTATAAAATGCTATATGAGCATTCTACTTACCCGGGACATCCAGTGCTCCCATTTGCCATTTTCATCTACTACATATTCAAATATAGTATCCCCAGAAGATGGATCTATTTTGGGTAGATCAAGACCACCTTTCTCTGTCATGAACTCTTCCATCTATAAAGTCAAATAAGAAGTCATTTAGAAATACTGAATTCACTATAAACCATTAAAAATCAGTTAAACTATTTGAATCAGCTTTTGTTCTATGATCACACTAAAAATTGAATTCATACTGTTTCTAAGATTATGGAATTTATACAATCTCACACATTACTTGAGATTGTAGAGAAACATTGAATTGAAACTTGTTCCTCACTCATTGTTCAATAGAGTTACATGCTCTGGACAGGCATTGTCTCACTGGGGTCTACAGACGTGTATATATACTAAGCAATTACACAAATTCACAAGCATCCTGAACACTTCTAATAATGCAATCACTCAAACGACTCTTTACAACTTCAAGTTTACAAACATGCTTGTATTTGCTGCCGTTAAGTTCAGTTGTGTCAAACAGTTAATCATTTTCAAATTGTTGGCAGAAAGATGGCGGAAAGGAGACATTACGAAGAGCACTAACCTTCTTTCTATCCTCCAATTCGAGAATGGCACCAATGGACCACATTAGAGCAAACACAAAGAGTCTTTCTAAGTGATCCCTAGTTGCGGGTTTGGTGCCGTCCTCTCCACCTGGGATCAGTCCTTCTAACAGATCAATAGCTTGTCTTACGTACACACACTCAAGCAGATCCATTTTGGGGAAGAGACTTTGTTGGGAGAATAGGTATAGGTCCTTGAAATGGTTCTCAAACAATGGTAACAAAATAGCCTGTTGATCAGTTGGTCTTTGCAACAGCCATCCCTGTAAACATTAATATGCAAAATCATCATTACTATGCAAATTAAATATAGATATGTTAATTATTTATTTATGCAAATTAATCAGTATGTAAATTAAATATCAATATCTGAATTATTTATTTATGTAAATGAACAGTATGTAAATTAAGTATCAATATGCTAATTTGTCATACCCAAATGTTGAAGATTTTATACATATAAATCTGCTTCTAAAATTGAACGTTTTAAAGAAATCCATGAAACACACATCCAGTTTCTTTTCTATTCCAAAACCTCATTATTGTAACCTCTGACCTGTAATTGACCTTCAAACTCACTCACCTGAATGATAGGGTTCCAGTCCATAATGGAGGAACTCATAAAGACCATACCATTACGTGATACAGTAGCTGGCGATGCATTGTCAATGTTATGTACTTCAAATACAATTTTACAGGTTGGAGACATAGGGATACGATCTCCATTGGCCAGTGTCAGAGTCTTGTTGTCATCCAGTACACTGTTCAAGTTCTCAATCCAGATGGCATCTACTGGACCATCTAACAACAGCCAAATGTGATCACCCTGTGTTTGGTAAGAATTAGAAAAAGTGTCACGATAAAGTTAATAAAATATATTCATATTACTCAGCAAAAGTTTGGTTTTGCGCAATGTTCATTGGTTAAAAACAGTGCTGCGAACAACACCCGTTGGCTAATACAATACTGTAAAAGTTACACATTCTTTGGTAACAGTTGAACACTGTCAATGGCTTCACATCAGTCCCCTGCTCTCAAAAGTTTACTCAGCATATAAATAGAAGATGGATTAAGATGACGTTCATTCAGTGATCACCCAGGGATAGATTTGCAAGGATGAAAGCTAATTTAGAAACCTGTCAAGCATGGTGGCCTAGATGGCAAGGATGGCACTGTGCATAGTGGGGAGAACACTGTCATTATGCTTGATAACTTTGACCATGTAACTCACCTTCTTTGCTTTTAGTGTTTTTCTCCATAGAGTTGAAAAGATACCATCTGTCCAATCATTGGTAGCGACATCTAATCGTCCAAACATCTGAGGTGCGGTGATAGCTTTAGGGTTCATCCTAAGCTCCTTGTGAGGAGCACCGCAGTCAGTCATGGCTTTCATCAGTACACTGATACACTTGGTTTTACCAGCACCGCTGGGTCCGAGTGTCATCATTCCGTGACGTACACGCTGGGTCTCATACAACTGAATCAGTTTGAGTACCCATGCTGGATGGTGGACTAGTCCTGCCTCTGCAACTTGGTGTTCAATGGCGGCTTCCATTTCTGGGTAGCCTGCCTTGTCTAATTGCATTCCTGGGAACAAGTCATCAATGAGGGACAGGAAGAGAGGTTCATCTTCATCAACCTAGGTGGTAGGGAAAGGCAACAAACAAGACCATTTAAGTTTACAAAAATTATCAACACATTATTTAACACAATAAATTCCGACTCAAATTTAAATGAAAATCATAACCACCAATATGAATTATTCTCAGAATACATCAAAAGAAGGACCAGAACAATATTCTGTCACATGATAGATTTTTTAATGAATGAAATGTTTCTTTCTTGTGAAAAGCAGTTGGTAAAGACACCATCTTAGTCTACATGTTTATTTGTGGCCAAAGAGTACAAAATAAGAAGACTCACCAATTTGGAGAGATTCATGTCTCTCAAGACACGCATGACAATAGTCTGTTCACTATCTTGTGGATTTGCCCTTTTAAAGGCTCCAAGTGTACGCAACACAGATAGGATATTACGCAGACCAAAGTCATAGTGGACCTACAAAAATACAATAGACATGAATTTCCATTACTCTAAACTAACACTAAACAGTTTCAAACAGATTACTCTCTGTGTATTACACATAGTACAGATTTTGAGTAGTGTTTGCATGGGTTTGATAAAATACATGTATTATTCATATCATGATCTATCCTAGCTGTATCCTTGGTAATATGTATCTATGGTAAAAAGCTTTACCTTAGGTAATGCTAACTATGTCCTAGGTAACACTAAATGTATCCTAGGTAATGCTACCATGGTAACTAGCAGTAGCCTTGGTAACATGCCATACGCTAGGTAATTCTAAATGTATTCTAGATAACACTAGATGTATCCATGGTTAAACTAACAGTATAATTGGTAACATGCCATATGCTAGGTAACACTAAATATATCCTAAGTATAACACTAAATGTATCCATGGTAACTAACAGTATCCATGGTAACTAACAGTATCCAAGATAGTTTGATAGCAAGACAAGGTTTACCTGTTTAGTCAACTGTTCTTCACACAGTTTGTACAGTGTGTAGAATTTACGGGCCAGCAAGACGTTACCCTGGAAACCAGCACTAGCTAGTTTGACTCTCATGATGATCTGTCTGTCGGGCACCATCATGGCTACAGTACGGAACTGAATTTTCAGATTCTCAGGTAACTCTTGACGTCCAGCATAACCCGGGTTCTACAAGGAGATTTCAAACAAACAACATCAATTATCACTCTCAGGTAATTGAGAATTTGGTTTACTATGATAGACACAAACTAAAACTATTGTCACAACATGTTGATACAACAGTGATAAGTTATTGAATGGATGTTGGTTTAATTATAGTCTCAGTAGGGCGGCGTCACTGAAAACTAGTTTATTTAGAGGTCCATGAACTTGCAGTGCTGTTTTGGTGCTTCCAATGTTTACACTATCTAGATCACAGGGTGACTAGAATCGCACATTAGAGGAACCACTATCACCCACGAGAGTTTGCGTCTATCTTAATAAACCAAGGCTGGATTACCAGTGTCGTATATGCATAAAATTTCTGGTAAAGTATGGACAATACATTACATCGAAGAATTCATAAATAACAGAATGAAATAATTGGTTTATAGACACATTATTCACCTTTATCCCAACAAACTTATCATTCATTTATTAACTCCAGTGAATAAATGTAGGGAGCAACCAGAATTTAAGGAGGGGAGTAAATTCACAAAACAATTTGACCAAAATATGTTCACCTCAGTTCCCCTGCCATTAATTCTATTTGTTCCCTATGTCTCCAAAACAGTATAGACATTCCAATGTTCATACTACTTGAGTAAAACTGACATTGAAAAAAATAATCATTTGAATTGAGTACGAGTAATCTTACCATGGTCAAGAAGAGACCAAACTCTGGATCTAAATCAACATTATCACCGTCAGTGAAAATGAATGATGCTTTTCTCTCTTTCTTAGCTGTCAGTACAATAGATATCTGCTGGGCGGCCACAGACAATACTGGTAGTTCAATACGATTGAATTCATCAAAACAACCCCAACTACCAGACTGAGCAAGACCTGTCAAACACAAAACAAAACTTTTATGTTATCAACTAATATAATGAGTCTTTATAGTGGCCATATGGATGACTATTGGGTATTGATTTGGGATTTTTAATTTATACAACAATTTTATCATGGCTTCCTTGTTGAAAAATCAATGTGAAACAACATATGCCAAGTCCTTGTTTGTAACTTAATACATTGCAAAAGATTAATAAATGTGTAACAGAGATTATTCGAAACAAAATTTCCAAAAGCCTTTTTTTTCATTTGTAACTATGAAGCCAGGGACAATGAACATTCATTCTCACACAAAAACTTTCTATTTTGTAAAACCTGCACAAAAGTTGGAACGATTCTCTTAAATATCCTTAACTACCTCATGTCATCTTTACTCAACACTATGTGAATCTACCCAATAATTTCATTTACACAGTTATAATTTCAAGTTTTTGCACTACTTTGACTACCTAACTCAACAGTTTGACCACCTAACTCTACGATTTTAAGACTGTATTTCTGACATCATCAACTTACCTTTGTAGATACGCCCCAGACCACGGAAATCCATCTGATCGGAGCAGTTGAACACAACAACATATTTGCCCAGTGCTTTACCCATATCTTTGGTAGTCTCTGTCTTGCCAGTCCCAGCAGGACCTGCAGGGGCACCTCCCATACTCATTCCCAAGGCTTGGGCCAGAGTGATGTAACATCTAGGACGTAATTACATTGTTGTTGCATGTTAGAGTCAACTTGTAACAAAGAAACACCCATCAATCCATCCATCCATCCATCCATCCATCCATCCACCCACCCACCTGTGACCTTTAACCTCATCAGTGAATGTATTGCTGTGACCCTTCACCTGTTTGTATGTTGGATGAAATGATCTTTAATATTTGCTGTTTGTGAGGTGACCTTTGACCTTATCTATAAGTAACTTGACCTTTAACCTTGACTATAGTGGTATGACCTTTAACCTTAACTGCATGTGAGTGGGTTGACAACCTGACTTTCATCCTTAACTGTCTGTCAGTGTGCAGTTGGTAATCTGACCTTTAACCTTGACAGTGTGACCTTTAACCTTACCTGTCAGTGAGTGGGGTGATGACCAAACGGTCTGTACAGCCTACAGGTTCATTCATGTAGTGGAAATCCACATCAGTAATGGAGATGAGACATTCATCAGTGTCTTCTTTGAAGTAGAAACGCGACTGCTTTAACCACTCAAAGTCATTGGGTGATTTGACGTGCATGCGTACTAGATCATCAAAGATGTCCCTCTGATGTACATGAATGGTAATAAGAGTTTCATATTTGGTTCTCTCATATTTTGTCAGTTCTTGAGTTGTCATATCGATCAAATTATTCAGTAAGTCCAAGAAGTACTGATTGGTGGTGGCCATAATCTATAAAGAAACAGAGAATATATAGTGTTTGGTGGGTTGCAATAAGACAAAAGTACTGATTGGTTGATTGATTGGTGGTAGCCATATACTACAATGAAACAGAAGTACTGATTGGTGGTTGCCATTTCTACAATCTGATTGGTAGTGGCCATATTTTACTATAACAATGAAATGGAAATACTGATTGGTGGTGGCCATATTCTACAATAGTTGGTGGTGGCCATATGCTACAATCTGATTGGTGGTGGCCATATCCTACAATCTGATTGGTGGTGGCCATATTCTACAATCTGATTGGTGGTGGCCATATTCTACACTCTGATTGGCGGTGGCCATATTCTACACTCTGATTGGTGGTGGCCATATTCTACAATAGTTGGTGGTGGCCATATTCTACAATCTGATTGGTGGTGGCCATATTCTACACTCTGATTGGTGGTGGCCATATTCTACAATAACAATGAAACAGAAATACTGATTGGTGGTGGCCATATTCTACTGTAACAAAACAGAAATACTGATTGGTGGTTGCCATAATCTACAAATGAAACAAAACTAATGATTGGTTGGTTGGTTGGATGTTGATACCTTCTTGTCTGCCCTAGCATTCTTCAATGCTTCCTCTGAATCTCTTGTCCATATCATCTGCAAACCAAGCAGTCCAACCTGCGCTGGATATGTCCCCTGGAATTCTATTGTCTTAAAGTTCTCCTTATCTCCTATTGCTACAGCAGCAGTACGGATAATACTATGAATGGAGTGACGGATAGAGGCCAGCAACTCACTGAGCCAGACTTCCACGTTACCCTAAGGTAGAAAAGAAGATTTTGTAGGTTATAATATGTATGCTGTGATATTTGGACCTCGTAACAATTACGCTAAAAAATCATAGCATATCATGTAATGTATGATAATGTGACGTTGGATGGCCCTGAACATGAATCACTTATCATAACACTGGATGGCCCTGAACATGAATCTCTTGTCATAGCAGTGGACAGCCCTGAACATGATTAATTTGTCATTGCATTGGATGGCCCTGAACATGAACCACTTATCATAACACTGCATGGCCCTGAACATGAATCACTTGTCATAGCATTGGATGACCCTGAACATGAATCAATTATCATAGCACTGGATGGCGCTGAACATGAATCACCTGTTATAAAATTGGATGACCCTGAACATGAATCACTTGTAAAAAATAAACTGCCCTTACCTGTGCGTTAACAGAGCGATCTAAATCAATTCTTTCCTGCTCTCTGGAATTAATGGCAAGGATTTGATCATAATTCTTCTCGTGGAAAGTCACCGTCTTAACGTTATCAAACAAACCCTCCAAGTGGGCTTGGATAGTGTGTGAATCCGATGCCTGACCCAGTATTTCCAGTAATGCCGGATCAGAGACAAAGAAGAACCTGGGGAAAAGTAGACGTTTCTTTTCCAGGTATCCGGTAAGGGATTTCTGACATATTTCCAACTGTTCCAGTAGATGTGGTAAGAGTTGTCCCAGCGTATCATCACCAACACAGCAGATTACAACATTGGGATTCTCATGGGCTCGTTGCATGATTTTCACCCACGATTTATCAATGTTGGAGAAACGTTTAGCTTCCTGTGAATAGAAACAAGGAATAGCTACAATCAGAGTCTCAGTATCAAAGAGAAAACAAAGAATTCATACTTGTGTTGCTGACTGACCTCATCACTTTTTGTGGTCTTGCATCACCAATATTGCTGGTCTACCTCATCACTTTTTGTGGTCTTGCATCACAAACATTGCTGGTTACCCCATCACTTTTGTGATGTTGCATCACCAATATTCTAGAAACTCATAGTGACAAGGGCCCCTCAGGTCACATGTATTTTCCTTGGCTGAACAAAGAAAAACATTGGGGTATAATATCTAACTATGACAACATTCCCAAAATGATATCTTAATTTAATTCTTACCTGGGGCAGCTGTTTGGCAATGTCACCACCTACAAACACAGCTTCAAGGTAAATCCACAGGTTCTGCACAACCATCCAGTTCTCAATGATCTCTGTTGTGCCTGATAACTTCTGTACCCATTTCTGTATTTCTGGTTTGAACGGGGCGTTGTATCTAGGGATTTACAGAAGAGTGATGAATGTGAAATCATTCTTATGTTACAATAATAACATGTGTATTAAACTAAAGAGGGAAGGCCAGTAGACTTTGGGGTCTGGAGAATCATTTCATAGTTTCACATATCACATACAATATGCACGAGTGTCGAGATCTCGAAATACTGAGTTGAAATTTGTTTCTCATTTTATGCAGTAGAGGTCTTTGCCATAGACTCTCATGGGAGTCAGGAGACGTGCATATGTAATTATAGCAGAACGTAAATATTCATGACTCCTGAATGCTTATTACCATCAAATTAGAATAATCACAAATAAGGGCATGTGCTGTATATCCTTTAAAGCTACACTAGCTGCAGCTGGAACATTTTTTGAAAAATAATTTTTTTATTGAATATAATGACTTATAATATCATACACCCTGAACTGTACTAAGTTCCTTGATGGTGACATATGTGTTAAGCTGTACATAAAGTATGTCACAATAAATCCTTTCAGATTGACTTTTAGGTCCACACCTTAAAAACAGCGCCCTCAACAAGATATTAATTTCAACCTGTTACTCTACTATTTATGGATAAAATTGACCAATGAACATGTACGATGTCTAATTATTGGTATTTGAACAATTTTCAGTAAATATATTGGTGGTTGTGTGATCGAAAAAATAATACTCACGTTACAGCTTGGGCAACTTTAAAGGCAAAAAAAGTTTTATCTCATTTTATAGTTAACCCTCTCTCACCTATTACTCATCAATGAAGCTAGGACCATCAAACTGTCCTCCATCAAGGAGATGATCTCTCCTGTATGATCACCTTTCAACAATAATTCACCCCGTGTCTTAAACGAAGAGAATTGAAAATTCTGTGCATTCCATTCCGCAATGACCTGCTTGAGTTTGGCTTCAATGTCTTTTTCTTTGACCGCTGAGATACATACATCCTACAGGAATGAAAAATTGATCGTATTAGTTTCATGAAAATGAACGAGTTGCACATCGAGAGGGAAACATCAATAGACAGACAGAGTACACTTTAACCTCTAATAAATGAACATTAATAAGGGATTTTATAACAGTTCTGGGGTTTTTTTCGGTGAAGTGTTTACTAAACAGTAATAATTTGAACCAAACTTCTAATACTAACAGTTCATGGAGGTGTGAAAGTCGTCAAACTATCAAGCTGTTTTATATCCATTTACATATAACATCACATGTTCTGAATAATGGGTCAATCTGTTCACAAAGACTGCAGTACGCATGAAAACTTCAGGCAACAGTTTTCAAGTTTGTTTTTGGATCAGAAGTTTAATACAAGACATATTTATTTTACTGCTGGTATTGAACAGCGATATACACAAATAATTCATCATAATGAAGTCTACTATTATGTTTTAATTTTTTCCATGATAAAGTCAAGGCGCATTGGTTGCAAATAAGAAAAATGTTAAATTAGAAGTGGCCAAAAATGGGTAAAAACCACTCAACGTTCAAGGACTTTTGTGGTCAATTATTGTGTTATTGTCAGGAGTATTTTTACAGTGTATTTCACCATCAGACTACTACAATTTGACTTATTGAGAATACACCAGTAGGTCAATGAGACTTTTAAATTGTTTTGTTTATGAAAATGTCAAACTTTCCTGTGACAGAGTTTGCAGGAGTCAGTTATCTTACTCTGGGATTTGCCAAGACTTTCTACGAAAAAAATGCTTGCAATTCCATGATTTCAAACAATTTTTCAAGATGCACATGAAATATAAACTAGTGTAGTGAAATACAAACTAGTACTTAATTTAGTTTTGGAGATACACTTTAAACTTTGTAGTGGTGACTCTGAAGCAATAAAGGTGCTCATTTAAGTTCAAAGTTCATCGTAAAAAAAAAAATTTCATTAAAGCATTAAAGGCCTAGTCTGGTTTAGGATTAAAATTCAGATTTGAAAAAAGTTATCTGGCAGACTGATAGAAAAGGTCGGTCCTGAGCTAAAAATGATCTAGGCTTATGTATTCCTTATGGTTCCACTGATAGGACAGCACTAATGTGGGAGCCTGGAATGGAATTCCTGGTCGATAAACAAAACTTCATTCAAGTGGCCAACTGTCATCCACCCCCCCACCCCCCCCCCCCCCCCCTCACCCACGGGGTTAATGTAAGTTCATAATAGAGAGGTTAAAGTGTAACACATAACATGGGTGATAAATGACACTATGTGAAATGGCAGAAAAACAAGACATACAGAAGAGAAGAGAAGATAGACTTCATGTCATAGTGTGCCGTGATCTACGTAATGCACAGAACATGCTAATTGAAGAAGAAAAAGATACAGAATCGAAACGATTAAAAAAAAATAAATGCGACAGAAATTGTGAAGAGTGATTTGGGAGCAAGAAGCCGAGACTGAAATGATATGTTGTGGTGAGGAATGGTTAAGAAGCATTTAGAGAAGTGAGATATTTGAAATGATATGAGATTGATATGAAGGAGTGATTTCGGGAGACATGACCAGGACCATGACATTCACAATCACAAGACAGGTGATGCATTTACTTCAACAGAAACAACTACACTACAAGATTTCTAAAACAATCTGAAACATTGCCAGGCAAAGAGTTTAAAAAACAGAGCTTTTTTTTTTCTTTAGAAGTCTTACAGTAACTTCAATACCAACACAGCCATAGGAATTCAAAGGTGTCAACCAAGATACAGAGAGATCAGACTGCAATTATAGCATCATGCAAGATAGAACCTTAAGGGTGTCACCATCACTCTCTGCTATTGAAACTTTGACAAACTAACAAGGGAGACATCAATATAAACTCCAGTTACTTTATTCATCCTACAATGGTGGGTGACTAATTAACAAGACATGTATGTGTGTGAGGTATGTGTGTATGTATGTATGTATGTATGTATGTATGTATGTATGTATGTACGTACGTACGTACGTACGTACGTATGTATGTATGTACGTACGTACGTACGTACGTACGTACGTACGTACGTACATATGTATGTATGTGTGTGTGAATGTGTGTGTATGTATGTATGTATGTATGTATGTATGTATGTATGTATGTATGTATATATGTATGTATGTATGTATGTATGTATATGTGTGTGTGTATGTATGTATGTATGTATGTATGTATGTATGTGTGTGTATGTATGTATGTATGTATGTACGTACGTACGTACGTACGTATGTACGTACATACGTATGTACGTACGTATGCATGCATGAATGTATTTATGCATGTATGCATGCATGTATGTAAATATGTATGTGGCTGTGACTGACTGTCTGTCTGTCTGTCTGTCGGTCGGTCTGTGTACACACACAGAGTACCAAGGATACCTGCTACATTAATTGTACAGTGGTCATCTTTATACTCTGAGTTACGGTGTTTACCACCAGCAGAGATGTGCCTTGCATATCTCTACATGGACACTGAATAAACGTTATCTGGGGACTGTCAGCTTTTCTTGGAGTACTTTAATACCAAATGCAGGTGAACCAATGTGACTGGAGTTTGACACACAGTACATACACAACAAACTATTATGATAGACTGTCTATAACAAGTTTCACTGTACATACATCAATACTAAACTCGTCTACCAATTCACATTACAAACACAAATCAACAATACTATTATTGTGTTTTTTTCTCTGAGAATTGATACACTAGTTCAGCTAATAGGCATCACTGTACTTGAGTTTTTATGTTTCTCATATGAAGTGAAATCTACAAGGTATAGAACGGTTTCTACAAAAATAATTAAAAGTTGTATCAAAAGAAGGCAGTTATGTAAATGAAGACATGATCTACGGATGGACATCCTTCTGGAGTAAAATAATCAAAGGGCTGTAATATTGGGGGAGTTAACAATGGCTTGTCATACACTATTAGTCTGGAATATATGACATGGTGGGGCGCCCTCAACGACTGCCCTACCCCTCTCACAAGAGATGGCCAATGAGGGCAGTATACACGTCTAGTACACTATGAGAAACACATAACAAGTACAGCTACCCACACCAGAAACTGAAAAGTTTCATGATTTGCTGGCCATGCAGTGGAAAAACAGAAATATATGGATTGGATACAGACAGGCAGCAAACCCTAGAGGGCCACAAGTACGTTAGTATACCTCTATATCATCTTTATGTTTAAGTAGAAAGATTCGTCCCGGCTTTTTCTTACTCTGATCGAGGCAGGGTCACACAAAAGTGGACAATTATAGACATGACTATATATATGACAAGGTTGCCATTGACAACACTGTTGCCTATGACAACAAGGTTGCCGAGTGCAAAACAACAACAACAACAACAAATGATACACATCGACAGCAACAATGCAGGCAGGTTACACTCCACAGTTTTTCTGTATGTGCGAGACTTGTAACACATCATAACACCATTTTTTTCAAAGAAGTCTGAAGGGATTGGGAATTTTCACCATACAATATTTTCCATTGAGCTCTCTATGATACATAAACTGATGTACGACAAATAAAGGTAAAATCATGTGATATAGTACATAAAGAACAAAATGTGGCTAACAGTACTCCATAGTTTTTACAAATTTCCTGATCTGATATAAAAGTTAACAAAATTCTTTGACTGGTTGAAAATGTGATCAATGTTTGCAGAGAAATACTGGGAAATGATAAGTTTTTTCTAAGGTGGCTATAGAACTCAACTAGTTTGGGCCTTACTCCTGGTACCAAAAGCTGTCTGTGTAGTGCCCCCAGTGGCCAAATTATATAGTTCTTTTGTTTTTCTGACAACCCGCATATACAATATATGATTCCATTATGCTTTAACAAAAGAAAGAACTAAGTCCTATTTCTATAATAAACATATACAGTTAACACATACCCTTGTAAATGTCATTTTTTGCGACAATTACTTTTCAATGTGTGATTTTGATTTTAGAGGAAATCAGATCTTGGGACAAATATATTCCTAAAGAATACACCAAATTTGTCATACATCAGTTCGGTGACCAAAAACACCAACAGTGCACTGATACTGACAAACAACAACCAATGACATGCACACACGTTTTGCATCATTAAACTTACAGTACATACTTTTTTATCGTTTGTGTCAGAAAGTACACAATCTATCTCTGCTAAACCATACCTCAATATCTTCCTTGTATTTCAGCAATGGTGCCATCATAATATTACGTAGAAGGAAGGACTCGGACTCCACATCAAAAGTATGTCCTGTGATATTTGCAATTCTGTCCCAATGACGTTTCATCATTGCCTTATTGGCCATCATTTCTAACAGTGGACACGTCTCGTTAAAATCATCGATAGTCTGCTTAAGGTCCAGGAAGGCTTGCCATTCTTTCAAAGCTTTAGGGAGTTTACGGCATCTGAAACAAAGACAGTCAAAAAAAAAAAAGGCCATGGTCAGATAAGGATTAAAGTTCTGGTGTGAAAAAAAAAAATGTTGTCTGGCTGAGCTAGAAAAAATTCGTCCAGAACAAAATGATGCCATCCTCATGGTTTTACTTATATGGTAGCACTAATGTAAGAACCTGAGATTGAAACATTGGCCTTTAATTACAGGACAAGTTTTGGTTAGGGTTTAAATCTAGATGTAGAAATATAGTTGTCTAGCACAGCTAGAGAATAGGTAGGTTCTAGGTCCAGAACAGAAGAATGATCCTAAAGTTCCAACACCAATGCAAGAACCTGGGATTGAATAATGGGCCATTAAGGCGATGGTGGTTTCACAAATAAAATAGTGGTAATTTCAGAACATGGTATCCAAACATAGGGCTTTACAAATTACTAGAATCTTCGACTACTTTTGCATCATGAGCGAGCTACTTCAAGAAGTTTCAAAAAAAAATTTTTTAATATCTTTTATGAATTATAACATTCTTAATGTATTTATGACAGTTCCAACTAACATTTTAATTCATTTGAACCAAAAAAATACTAATGAGACATGAAAATGTGAGTATTACCTGTTTTGGAAGTCGTTCAATTCTTGGTTGATTTTCTCGATGTCCACATCCACCCATGGTATGTCATAGTATCCGTTGACCTTATCAATAACGTCATTATACAAGTTGTATAATTTCTGCAGCAGTGCAAGTTCTCGTTTTATGCGCTGCAGGTTAGGATACTCAGTTACCGACAAACCAAATAATTCTTCACCACCTGAATAGGTCTGGAATTTGCGCCACAGTTCGTCAAAGCGTGCCTGGAATAACTGCAGACGGTCGCTTGCCTCGCGTGGTGGAATGCCTTGTACCATGGGTCCCCTGGTTGACAAAAACATTTGTATGTCCATTATTTTGATTCTTGTAAACCAGCATGCTTATTATCTCCTAAAAGAGGTCTGTGGTTTTATCATGGCCTTCACTTCTGGTGCAAAAATACATTCGAACAGCACTCCTAGTGGCCAAACTATAAAATCTTTTGTCTTTCTGATAATTGGAATATAACAGATTTGTCAGACAAATATTCATGAATAATCAATTCATGAACTTCACAATGAATGTGTCACTCCATTCTCAGTTCAACTGTCGTAAAAAAAAGTAACTTAAGACCGTCAAGAAATTCTTGTAAATATTTCTCAGGTGAAATGACTATAACTACATTGTAATACTTGTAAAATTAGAGAAAGTGATGGACTCACTTGTCGTTGTAATCACCCACAAAGGTATGGACATCCTGTATATACACTTCCACTCCCTTCAAAAGATCTGCTTTCATACCAGGCTGGATCTTGAGCAGGTGTGTCTGCACACTCTGGGCCTAAATTCATAAATTGAAGGAAAAGACATTTCCATACCATCATATTAAAAGTCGAGTCTGACGTATTTCTGCCTTTAGTACACTTGTACTGATTACTGCTATCAGTCTGAATATGATTTGGGGTGTTATAATAGCACCTTGATAACTTATTCAATTCTGAAATCTTGTATTATATAAAAGAAGCCCTAATGCACTTGACATGTGTTGGGCCATTTTTGGTTTTTCCTGCAAGGGTTTATGGGAAAACCTCTTGTGATGACATCATTCCTGCAAGGGTTTATGGGAAAACCTCTAGTAATGACATCATTCCTGCAAGGGTTTATGGGAAAACCTCTGGTGATGACATCATATTTTACCATAATCTCTGTTTTGACACTCTTTGGTATTGTTTACCTGTGCTGTGAGTTTTTTCCAAGCATATGTCAGTCCATCCACTTTTTCTGCGTTACCATCCGGGAATGTCATTTCGTATTTATTCAGTAATGCATACGATTCTTCAATTGGCCCAATGGTCATATCAATACGTATCTCAGCTTCGCGAATTTCACCTAGTGCTGCCATGGAGGAGCGCACATCATCCAAATCTTTGACGGGTCGACTCAATCTTTTGTGAAGGTTCTCTATGAAATCAATTATCTCCAGCATATCCTTGCTTGCTTTGTTGTTGAGGGCCTTTCCATACGCCAACTTCCAAGCTCTAGCCTCTGTCACAAGAGCCATTTGGAGTCTTTCTGTTAAATAGATGATCGACCCGACCCTATAGCTGGGCTGCATCTCTTCAATTGCTGTCTCCAAAGTCTACCAATAAGGAAAAAAGGAAAAACAACATTCTTCAGATACTGGCTTAAGTCAAACAGGTACACAGACAGAAACACTGATAGAAATCACAATACCATAGTATCCCTTGTCTTGAGAGACTGACAACAGAAGAGTAACAGACACACACAAACACAGACTGACAAACAATACCACAACATAATTATATCTCCCTTTTCTTGAAAATACTGATGATATAAGAGCAACAGACAGCCACACCGACACAGTCATACATGGACACACAAACAAACATCACAAAAACATAATCTCCCTTTTCTATAGAAATGATGATAAAGAAATAGATGAACTCATAGGCATACTTCTGATACCCTCATTTTGGGGGATATATACCACCTACGGGAAGTATAGAAACCAATTTTGATACATCAAAATCATCCTGCTTATTAATATTCATAACTTCAAAAGAAACAAAAGTTTGTAATTGGTGGACCTCATCAAGTTTGTCATGTGACAAGTCATATTAACCAATCAGTAGACATCTTCTGAAACATACCTTGTAGTATTTGACTTGTGCTTCAATTTCTGTCATTAAAGGATTCTCTTCCATGAATTGCTTCACTTTCTCTTCAGGCTCCTGTGATAAAAAAAAAATGACACAAAATTTGTTAACCTCACTCCTCTACAAACAAGCCAATAATGCAACATTGCTGCCAAGTCAATCTAGTGTACAATTTTAAGTAGAGTATATGTCATGATTGGATAAAATCTTGCAAACATTTTAAACTGCTACTGTAATAGTAATCTGGTTTACAACATTTGTAGTACCAACAGTGGTATGAAACAAATCACCTGATTGGATGAAATCTGTATAGCTAACAACAACCCATCTGACTGCTAAATGTTCACACAATGACAACTTCTCCAACCTGTCATTTTTCAACGAATTTTTCCCTAACAAAATAATTCAATGTCTGTTCTCTGATCTACGTACAAAGCCAGGGCACCACCACCATAGACTTTATTTAAGTCTTAGTGTAAGTGGTACAGGTCTGTGTCACATTACCCTATCAGCCAATGAAAACACAACAGCAAGACCTAACTTACAGTCTAAGTGATATGTGGAGGTACTATGATACAATAATTTTCCTTGGTTGAACAAAGACTGTAGAGTGTAGACTGTAACATACGTCTTGGTGCTTTGCCCTAACCATCCTCTACTGATGTGTGAGGGCGCCCCGTCACGGTATACCTTACAGATTACAAAGACTGATCCCGGAATGTAATGTAAACTATACCAACCTCATTCCATAATTCGGAATACTGTGTGAATTGTTCCAAGACCTCTTGGCTTTCCGTGCGGAATGAACTAATGATGGAATTGAGGACTATAACAACTTTGATGACATCTTTATGTTCACTAATCACTTTGTGTAGTGGTTTCTGGAAGTTACTTGGAATGGTCACTTTATCGTCCTTGTCATCCTTGCTCTCCTCCGCTTCCTGTAGGTCAAAGGTCAAGTCAAATCGTCACACCAATGTGAACCTTATGGGTGGCCTTGTTTTCACATAGTAATCTCTTTGCAACGAACTCTTAGGGTGGCATAACAAAAGGTCTTCGGTCGTTCAATGTATTAATTGATAGGTATTTAATGCACTAATAATTGAAGACATGAAGTACGATTGGTCGCAGATACAGAGTATGACCAATCGCAGAAGATATTTTTGATTTTGTACGAGTTGCACTTCTCAGGCACATAGATTTTTGAGACACTATTATATAATGGGTGACATGAGATGGCATTTGAAATTGTGAATTGGTTATTATACTGAATTTTTGAACTTTTGGAAACATGGGTTTGTGGAATAATTTTTGTTGTAATAATTACATTTTTTCAAAATTATGAATTGGTCACTTCAGTCAATTTTTAACATTTGGTAGCTAAGTATGGATTTATGGGACATGGTTGGTCGACAAGAGATGGATTGAAAACCAATTTATAAATATGTGATTTCAGTGACTTTTTTTAGTTACGTGACCTTTGAACCTGTCAAGTTCTGTGAGGTATTGAAACATAACGAAAAGGCCAGTGGCCTAGTTTATGCAAATAAACACAGATATTGATATTACAGTGACTTTTCAACTTTTCAAAGTATGCGTTTGTGGGACATACTTGCTATTATGGAATGTTCCCTATACCAGAGTTCGTATCAAAGAGGTTACTTCTATACAAGAAATTGATGGCAAAGTGAAGCATGCATTTCAAACGCCAAATCCAAACCAAACCGTATGTGTGTGTGTTGTACATGCTGATGTATCAGGTGATGAAATGTGCAACGGACTCACAATGTAAATGATGTGCAATTTTTTGTGGGACATTCATTTACAATGTAAATCCAGATTTGAAATGAGACATACCAAACATTTACAAAAACCTTTTAATGTATAAGATGTGTTACGGTTAATGAGTGAAATGAACGATCCTTTGCGAAATGAACAACACAGTTCCATCTGACATTCAAAAAGACATTGATAGTGAAATGAACGATACCGTGTATGTTCCTTTGTGAAATGAACAATATCGTTCCATTTTGACTTGAAGGTACAAGTACTTGAGAGGAGTTCTTTATAAAGAAGTTGATATATTTGATCAGTACAAGTATATTGTTAACATATAAAGAATAGTATAAGTGGTACAAGTGGGTCTAGAAAATTGTATGCCGGTGATTCTCTTACAAGTTCCTGAACTGTTTGTTTGAACTTAAAGATGAGGGTGATTGAAAAAGTCTAGAAAAACACAAACTAAAGTGTCTTCAAAATCTTTCTTTTATACATGATTCTGCTAATGTGTAATAGATGTACAAATATAAATATTGAAAAAACTTATGTAAAGTGTGAAATTTACATAATATATAAAAACAAAGGAGCGAATTTACATATCATTAATTTATGTAAAAAAATATCTCAATCAAATCTCCAATTATACACAACACCAAACTGGACAGTAACTGGAAAGCTAATATAGAAGCATTTGTAGCCATTATGATATCTTTTGGACATGTGATCATGGCATGATGATATATTAAAGATATACAGCTATGTACATGTGATATTAGCATGATGTACATGTGATCACTGCATGATTATACAGTTCTGTACATGTGATCCCTGCATGGTGATACGGCTATGTACATGTGATCACTGCATGATTATGCAGTTCTGTACATGTGATCACTGCATGGTGATACAGCTATGTACATGTGATCACTGCATGATTATGCAGTTCTGTACATGTGATCACTGCATGGTGACGCAGCTATGTACATGTGATCACTGCATGATTATGCAGTTATGTACATGTGATCACTGCATGGTGACGCAGCTATGTACATGTGATCACTGCATGATTATGCAGTTCTGTACATGTGATCACTGCATGGTGATACAGCTATGTACATGTGATCACTGCATGATTATGCAGTTCTGTACATGTGATCACTGCATGGTGATGCAGCTATATGTACAGGTGATCACTGCATGATTATGCAGTTCTGTACATGTGATCACTGCATGGTGACGCAGCTATGTACATGTGATCACTGCATGATTATGCAGATCTGTACATGTGCATCATCAGCATGATTATGAAGCTATGTACATGTGATCACCGCATGATTACGCAGCTATGTACACATGATCACTGCATGATAATTACAGAAAGTGCAAAATTGGTTACAAAGTTACTATTATCATTATCGTGCATTATCAAACAGTGGAATAAACCTTTCTTTACAAGTTATATGTGCTTTACTTTGCAATGTGATGATTTTGTTTTGTTACAACATCTACAAATAAACGTCACCCATTTGCATACTACACACCTTATCCACAATAGGCTATATCATGTGGTAGACGAATGAACGACCGACATACATACAGAAAAAGAAATTCAGATAGGGGTTAGTGCTGTAATGATTAATTAATTCCATAGCTGCAGCATATGGTCAATGAATAGTGCAGCGACCATTGCTTTGGTCTGAGAGATTTAACATTACAGAAGAAACCGTTGCTGCCCCGTAGCTAGCTGATGCTTCCATGGCAACATATACCACACCAATGAATAACTTCCCTTGCTGAAAATGAACATAACGTAAAAAGAAAACCAAAAACATGCAAAATAGTATTTTGCATCATACAACAAAAAATAATTAAATAAAACATGCACTGAATGACAATGAAGTCATGCTTCTGGGATTTGACTAATTTTTTTTTCATACTCAACAGCATGCAGTAATCTATTCTCTCTCTCTACTGTGCTACAAACATAATGAAACCAAGTACCGAGAAATGTCTGTACTGTCAAAGTTTTGCATATGAAGCAATCGCATATTGTACTATAATGTACTATGGTGGAGAATTGTGTCCTTAGCATCAAGGCAAATGATTTACTAAGAGGCAGTCAACAAAGTTCAACAGGAAATATAGTACATATAAGCCATCAATACATAGACACTTACTTTCTGTTTTAATGTTACATCAAAGTTTAAATGTACAGGAAAAATATATTCAGTTGTTTTTGCCTCAGTTCTTGCATTTGCTGACCTGGTGATGCTTTTCGAACATATCAAAAGTTTTTGAAGCATTTTGAGTTGAGTTTTGTTGAGACCATCCATTTTTCTTTATTTTTTTGCTTCATATTTCTGTCCATTTTGAGTTTCATAATAATAAAATTCACAAAATCTGAGTTGAAATTTGTTTGTGTTGGTAAATCATTGTATCAATTTGAAAGTAAACTTTCGTTCCTAATGCAACCTTGAAAATTCCAGGACCCAATTTTCATGTTTGTTCTTGGAATATAAAGTTAAAATTTAATATTAAATTTGAGCCAATATACAATCTACCCGTGTTACTTATTTTTATGCAAAACTTAAACTGTTCAAACTTTTTCTCAGTTCACACAGAATCTCTCTTCTAAATTCTCACATCACAGACCGAAATTTGTCCACACTTTTTCCTGTGTCAGGTCTTACCTTCTGTAAGGCTTTCTGTATTGTGACAGTGTGGTCCCATAGTGGAATATCTTGGGCCATTTTCAGAATGGTCTGTACTGCCTTATTTAACGTTTGTTGTATGTCTTCCAAGCTGGGTTTCATTACGACAGATGGAATGGCTAACACTATGTCGGCCTTAAAGAGTGGAACCTTGGAATCCTCCTGTTTCGTCTCTGTGCTACGTGTGTATTTATTGTTGGTGGACTGTACACGACGTTTGATGGCGTCCAATGACAATCTAGTACCTGTGTATGGGGATGTGATGGGATGGTAAAACACTCAAGAACAGTTAGGTGTGTAGGAGTTATAACAGCAAAGACAAGATATCTAACAGTTTAAGGGTGTTAATTAAATAATGTACTTAATAACTAACTGGTTTCATTACTCATTCAAAAATTCTGTTACTCATCCACCCATCCATTCATTCATTCATTGACTGCCTCACTCACTCACTCTTTCACTCACTCCTTCACTCACTCACTCCACTCTCACTGACACCTTCACTCCTTCACTCACTTCCTCCCTACCCCTCCCTCCCCCAGCCACTCACTCACTCACTATGCTAATTAACTTACAATAACTGTTCACTATTAACCTACAAGATACCTCACACACTCAACCAACAATCGAATACTTCGTTGGTGATCAAAAGCCCTGCGATATCTACATACGAGTTGTACAAATTTACATACACTGTTACACTATGTCCATTTCATCTCACGGAAAAATCGCTTACCAAGTTTAGTTAAACGCAGAGAAAATGAGAACCCGTGTGAAATGAATTTGATATCATACAGTTAACAGTCAATTATCAGAATTGTAAGTTATTGACCAAATCAATCAAAGGGAAGAAACAACTGATCATTTGAGAAAATGTGGTCATTTCAGATTAACAAATGAATGGAAAGTGTCCAAATGCTTGGACACAAGGTTATTTCTAATGAGTGCAGATTATCAAGTTGTTCACATAATCAAATATGCATTACAATGACTACTTTGGGTGATTCAAAGCAAGGTAAGGATTGAGGAACTTCAATAAACACATACATCACATAACTCCACTGAGGGGCCAAATTTACAATATACTGGAGGATGGGGTTGCAAATTTTTATCCACACACACTAATAGCGTGATCACTGAATTTCAATGAATGATAGACAAACAATTATTAAATTTTAATAAACATCACAACAACAAAATTATTTAGGGTATTCCGATCATTAACTGTTAACTATAGGTAGTAGCAAATACACTGCAGTAACGACAACAACATGTGACCAAACAACACACTCTGATTGGTTAGAATGAAATCACATGATCTGTGGCTGTTACACTGTACAACGAAAACATTGTGCAGACTTACATTTTATCAGAGCATCTGTATTTCTCTGACTAAATGTGGTTAGCATAATGTTATAGCTGCATGGAAGACACTCAAGACATCTTTGCTTCTTGTGTTTGGAGTCTGGATGTACACAGCTGTAGCTTCCGTGTAGGCCTTCCATGTCGTTAGGTCTCAGATGACTCTTTAGTGTATCAACCAACTCTTGTACGGAGCCCTCTACAGCCTTGCTTTGTCTGTGGAGGAAACGGAAAAAGTGGGAGTCAGAAATATTTGAGTTCTTCATGAGAAAAGGTTCTGACAAATGAAGCCATTTGCAGCCTTTCTTTATCTATGGTGGAAACGAAAAAAATGGTGTTTGAGTTTCTGATGAGAAAAGGTTTTGACAAATTGAGTTTTCTATAGCCTTGCTTTGTTGTTGTTGGGGATGGAGTGGAAAAAACTAAACTCATTACCTGGCAAGATGTACGGTGCTATGTTTCAGTTACAGATGGTAGCACCTCAAGATATTTAATACTAATTGGCTGTAGATTCTGCAGTATATGTCTTACCTGGCAATCTGTACTGTTGGGTCTCAGTTACAGACTGTAGCACTTCATTATAAATTAATTGTACTTGGCCTTCCATTGTGCACTATATGTCTTACCTGGCAAGCTGTACTGCTGCTTCTGTGACTGCAGCCTCAGTCAAGCGTAAGAATTCTGTACAAGTGATAGGTTCATGTTCTGGCAGGTCACAGAGTGGTGTAGTGGACATATCATGTAAAACTGCTTCAATACGACAGTCTAGTAAATCAGTCACTTGTTTTATGAGTCTCTGTAGGAAGCCCAATTCCTTGTAAATGTTACTAATATCTGTTGATAGAAGGAAGACATTTCAATGAGTTAATGATTCACATCAGACCATATGATTACAATGGGAACTTTTAGCTTCTTCTTTTTTTTTTTAAAGTTGTGACCATCTGATGAAACAAACTTTGAATTCAGTCAAGTTCTTGACATTGGCCAAAAACTAAAAGTGGTCCAGATATACGGTAAGTATGGTCAATGCTATGAGCGGTCTAATGAGAGAATGGGTTCATGGCATAATGAGAGTGGCCAAGGTTACCATGGTTACTTACATTGCTCAATACTAAGAGAGGTCCAATTGAGAGCATTGAGTCCAGGTTTGAGGGCATCTTCTACCCTATCTCTGTATGGTTTCATCAATGGAAGCAATACAGGTGGAATAGTGCCCACAATACGATCGTATTCCTTGAGAACTTCCAGTAAACTGTAAGATGAAAGAAATCTTGCAGTCAATAAAATTGATTTCGTTTAAAAAGTTACTGTAAGTTTCTTAACATTTTTAGCAGTAATTTTGTTCTGCATCGTGACATACCCTTGTTGTTCTACTCTAAACAGCCATAACATGGAGTTAAGTACACTGCCAATAACTTAAAGCTGCCCTAACTGCAACTAGAATTTTTTGGCGGAAAGTTTGTTTGGTAAAACAACTTACTCATGATATTGTACATCGTAAACTGTATGACATCACCTATGGGTAAACATATTTTTTGTAGCTGTGTAAGCAATAAATCCAATCCAACTGATTTTTGAAGAAAAAAAATAGCGCCCTCAATGGTTATCACAATTCAACCTGTTTGTGTACTGCTTATGGATCGTATCAATCTCTGGTTAACATGTACAATGTCTAATTATTGGTATTTTAACTATTTTCAGTGAATACTTACGCTACATGGTTCTGCTTGATCTCATTTTCTTTCATACACATAACCACAGCAGCCTCTGGAATCTCAAGATTCATCTTTCGCAGGTATTTAGCTTCTGCAATAAGCTCTAGGATTTGTGGATCAAAGTTGACAAATAAATCCTTTGTATCTGGATGTCTGACGAGTAGAGATGAATTCATGCCAGACTTGGCAGTCTCAACTGCCCGATACCAACCCCGATGATATAACATCTGTGTAAAAGTCAAAACAAAAATATACTTGGATTAGAACTTAGATGACAGATATGTCTCTCTTAAAAGCAACTTCTCAAATGAGTGCAAGCAAGTCCCTCATAGTCATGAGTTTAAAGCAGATCCGGAATGCCACTCCTGGAGACCAAGGCATTTTCAACTTCGATTCTGGAGAGTCCTGTCATGATTTTATATCACCTATAGTAACCAGGGTCTGTGAACCTACTTTACCACACTGTCAATTTATCCACTTCTTCTGTGCTTCAAGCTCTCCTTGCAGAAGATTACATGCCTCCTTAAGTATTATTATTATATTACGAACAACTGCTGAAAAACTCCTAGTTGAAACTTGTTCCTCATTCATTGTTTAGTTGAGGTCTTTGCATTGGTCACACATTGCCTCATTAGGAGTTAGTAAACATGTATATGCACAACTAGGGAAATAAATAGTTATGATTCCTAAGTGCTTACTACCATCAAATTAAACAATAATCTATGTTTGATATAATAAATCAAGCCAAAATTCACTTACCTCAAACTCCATGAGAACTGCAGCCATTTTGTTGAAGTTGCGGATTATTTTCTTGGCCTCCTGTGTCT
Source organism: Glandiceps talaboti (assembly GCF_964340395.1). NCBI lineage: Eukaryota > Metazoa > Hemichordata > Enteropneusta > Spengelidae > Glandiceps > Glandiceps talaboti. The sequence continues at coordinate 22,051,048 of NC_135551.1, read as the reverse complement.
ATAGAGAGAAAATAAAAATACAATCAGCTCACATACTGAAGATAGAAAATACATTATTTGTGTTCTTGTCCAATTCTAAGTTTGTTTGTTCACTTTCATATCCACCAGTAGGGATCCTAATTTTTCACTCCATTACAATTATCTTCCTTCCAAGTCCTGTTCTTTTAAAAGGTTTGTAATACTTTTTTGTTAAAGGCCAAAGTCGGAGTAAGATTAACCTTGGACATGAAAAACAGTACTCAGGCAGAGCTATAGAATAAAGTGGTCCAATGTAATAGAGTAACCCTATATTTAATCCATATGACTTCACTTATAAGATGGTAGTAATCCAAGACTGTGGGATTCAAATACTGGGCTTTAAAAAATGATCACTTGAAATATGCAACATATCAAAAGCAGAAATTTAATTTTGGTGCATGGCCATGAGAAATAGAATACTAACTTTGTGTTCTGAACACATAGCTAAACACCACTCTGTATGCACAATTACGTGTACATCTGCACGATAACGCTCCCTTGCGTGTACACCTTCTAACGTGCACCTAAACCTCTCTAATGCCAACCCAGTCTACTTACCCTGAGGACTTCTTGTTTCTTTTTGAACACTTTCATTGGAGCATCAATCTTGCGATATAACTGTCTAGCCCAGGTGATCTTGCCAGCTATTGGTGGAATATTACGAGGTACGGGCGGATCTTCTTTGCATTTCTGGTACAGTTTACGAACTGTTTCCAGATCACGCCCATAGTTACTCAACACTTTCATGTACTTCTCATGTAGGTTGAGATTACAACCTTGGATTTTCTCAAATTTACTGAGAAGCTCCAGTGCTTTCTCAGTCTGATCGTGGAAAAAGTAAAATAAAGAAAAAATGGAATAAAAAGAAAGGTACTATGGCAAAATAACGGACATCTTTCACACCTGGATAAAGTATTTATTTGGTGGACTGAGAAAATATGGTACAATAAAAGTAAAAATATTTAGGTGAACTTAAAGAGTCAAGCCAAAAAAAATTATGGAAAATCAGAGAAATAACACAATCATTTCTGATTTCTTAAATACCTAGGAGAATTATTTTGTGAAGAAATCTAATCACGAACACCCTTCAAGATTTTAGTGTTATTGTCAGAGTTTCAGTAAACTAGCATTTTTTCAATTTTTTAAATGAACGATTGACGCTCTTGTTACTCTCAACTTACTGCACCAGAAGAGTCACATGAAGACTTAACAAAGATTTTTTGTAAACTGTCAACTTACCGAGAGAGAACGGTCAGATTTTTTGTAAACTGTCAACTTACCGAGAGAGAACGGTCAAACCAAGAGTCTACAAAGTTTTGCAGCTGATTCTGCAAACTATCAATCTGTGATCGGAACTCTATATAATCCTGGTCAAACTGGAAATATAAAATTATAAAAAATAATGTCAGTAATAGCACAACAGAGACAGAAGAATAGTTGTGAACCTTGTAAAATTTTATAATACTGGGGTTTTTAATTTTGACTTCTTGATTGCCTGGCTAATTTCAAAATTCAGCAGATTATGGTTTCTGGGTATATCAGACTCATGCCGTCCAACGATGTATGTACAGTAATGAGTGAACTGACCAGCAAAAGTAGTATCCTTGTGAAAATTGTGATGACAGAATGTTACGAAGAAGTCATTCTGAACATAAAAAGAGAAAAACACTCGGTAGAACTAGGGAAGTACAGGTTTCTGATCTGTCCTGTTTGATGTATAAACACAGGTGAAAGATTCAGTGTACTTACCTCTCCCTTCCTGTGATCTAGAATATCGTAGCTCTTTTTCTTGTAGGTTGCGATAATCCCCTGGAATCTGACACTGATGGATTCTATGCCCTCTATCTTGATGTCAGATAATCCAGAGAGATTCTCCATTGTGTTCACCATATCAGCTATCCGCTCAAGACGTTTACAGAAGGTATCAAACTTGCCAAAGATGTAGTTTTCACTAAAACGTCAAAGACAGTATCAATGTTACTCATTTTAAGTCACCATTACACTCAGTAAATGCATCTCTTTGTTCAACTCCAGCATAGAAATCATTGATGACTGATCATAGATGTATGATAAATTTCTACTCAATGTCTACGCCTCTCACAACCCAAATTACTTGCTTTGTTTTCTTTCACTTCTTGTTATCAGTATCAACCAACTTTTGAAGTTTGAATTATCAATGACTTTTTGAAGATCTTCTTCTGTGCGACGTGGGTGCAAAATCTTGCCAGTTTATATGGCAACCCTGAGCTGCATTCGGCTGAATACAGACTTGCTGTGTTTGCAATAATGTAATGCAGATTCCCTGTGTTGGTACTAGTGGTACTATTACTAGTGCCCATGGGCAAATAGAAAACAAATAGTGACCGCTGTATGCAAATTAAGATCCCTATTGGATACAAATCCATAACATGTGACATGATCTAAGCCAATCACTGAAGAGTGTAAGAAAGTGAAGAGTTATAATCCATCCTATTGCATACCTGAGTGAGGTCGGAATTAGGAACGTTTTTTGTTCCTATGTAAACGGAGTAACTGACATAACAACATGAGAATAGCACTATCCCCCCTCACCTGAATTCAAACTGTCTCTCATTGGGATTTTCCTTGAGCTTTTCCTTGGTCTTCTGGAAGTGTTTCTGGTATTCCTCATTCAAAAAGATACACTCATTGAGTCTCTTTAGTAACTCAGGTCTTTCATGCTCCCATATCTTAGAGACTCCGTCCAGAATGTAGGCCTTACAAGTGGTAATCATCTGATTGGTGACTTTCACAAACAATGATGTCATTCGTTCTGATGTATTGTAGTATTGGGAGATACTGTAGATCATGCGAATGGCGTTCATAAGACTGGGTAGCAAATCCACCAGAGTGGCCTGTAAATGAAAATTTGAACAATGACACATAAGTTCATATATTTTAATGCATTTTCTGAATGGTGCTGCTATTGGTACTTGACTGGGTAGCACACGCTTGCACTCACGTGTCATGGGGTTCCGTCATAGTATTTCACTATACAGCTAGTCTCATCGATTGAGTTTTTATACACTAAAAGTATGTTCTTTATCACTTGTTTCCCAGCAAGTAATAGTAGCTCTATGATGAAAAATCTCCAGGTCTAGGTCTTGGTGCAGATAGTACCAGGTAGTATTTTATTATACTGCTATTCTTATATAAGTTTGCAAAGACTGAAAGATTGAGTACATGTACACTCCTTATCACTTCTTTGTTAGTCCAGTGTCTTTGCTAAGGTTGGGGAACCCCGGTAACAGAAAGGCAGAAAGGGGTAAAAATGGCAGTGTTTCCACAAAGCGTCTATTGAAATTTTGTTTGGAAACTCAGGTAAAATGACATGGGAACCCCGGTAGATTTAACCTGTACTTATAAGTTATATACCTTGGCTAAAACACTGTAGTCAGTGATACACAATGACAATTTTTTCAATTCCTGAATATGTATCAAATGTAGCATATACTTACAGGATCACTTTTGACTAGAGGTCCGAAGAATTTATCCAACGTATACAGATACTTGACATTATCCTTGGCTTCATTAGCTGCATCAGTAATGCGGCCATCCTGTCAACAAATATTTCAATAATGTTAAAATTATGACAAAAAAATGAAGAACATATCGAATGATCCAAAGAAATGAATTTATCGAAAAGAGTATATTATCATATTATATAATCCATTGATCACAAAGATTATCTTCAAGAGTTAAAGGCCCACTTCAGATTAGGATTAAAGTCTAGGTGTGCAATATGGTTGTTTGGTAGAGCTGTAGAAAAAGTTGACCCAAAACAAAAGAATGATCCAAGCATGTAAATGTTATTAACTTAAGATAATACTAATGCGATGACCTGGGAGTGAGGGATTGAAAAATGACCCTCAAAGGTACACAGTGCTTTTTGTGTCATCTATGACAAACATTATATTTGAGTCTTGTCTGTGCATGTGTTTGTTGCTTTCCCCCATGTATTAAAACATCACTATGTGAGAACAGTTTGATAACCTGTGTTTACTTGTAATTGTGTATACCTAGTTCGTTTTTTTTTTACTTTTCTACTTTTTGCAATTAGCCAGAGCTACAAACACAGACTTGGTATATGTTGTTTCTTTTCAAATAGCAAAACACACTGGTTTGTTTCATTCATTACAAGTCCAAATTAAAAACATGGATTTCTCTTCCATACGACTACTTTAAAGGTACACATAGAAAATGAATATGAATATGAGTATGAACACAAATGCCAATGCCAATGCCAATACGAATACGAATACGAATACGAATACGAATACGAATACGAATACGAATATGAATACAAATACAAATACAAATACGAATACGAATACGAATACGAATACGAATACGAATACGAATACAACATTTTCATGTGTATGGAGTAAAACCTCACCAGTTCCTTCCAATGTTTTAGAACTTTTGACTTGGCAGCATGAAGTACACCAACCACAGCTTTGCAACGAGGGGTCTTGATCTGTTCGAGTAAACTGTTAAATTTAGAAGTCCTCTGTTTCCAATGATCCAATTCTGCAGCAGGTCCAATGTCATCAGCCTCTTTCCTCATCTGTTCACTCTCAGCCAACACTTGTTCTATCTGCTTAGACCACACAAGAATCAATTCTTCCAGCTTCTCAACAGTGTCTGGACTGGATGCTGTAATTAATAACACAGACAATTATTACATATGTACCAGAGATTACTTGCACCGTTGAGTGCACATACTAGTAGAGGTATTTGGCAATGCAGTGCATATCTACATGCAAATGATATGCAAATGAGGTGCAATCATTCAATGCACATTGAAGTGTGCGACATGCACAGTATCATTTTTACAGAAATTGCTGTTTTGGATATTAATGTAATAATATTATCATATATTGTCTATATTAATTTTTATATTATCATGTATTATCTAAACTAGCTTCTATATTGTCATAACTAGATAGATAGACCTACCTGCTGACTGGTAGTCGCTTGGTGATCTAATATTATCTAACATAGATTCCATATTATCGTGTTCAGAAAGCTGCACACGTCCATCCATGTTAGTGCGAGCTCCACTCAGACTTGTGACAAACTTGTCCAGCTGTTCTAGAAAATCTCCGATCTGAGCGCTGTTAATATTTCCCCAGGTCTGTAGAACAACAGGAGAATATATGAGTAAAAGGAAAACTTGTTATTACAAACGCATGCAACTCGTAACACTCAAGTAAAACATTTGCATGATTTGCCACACTTGTTTAGAGCATTTTATAGTATGTGGTGTGTTTCTCAATGTAATCAGATCTAGAACACAATGTTACTAGCACAAAGAAAGAGAGCCATCAGTCTCGCGTTATCGCATCCGTACTTGTGGCATTTTTCTCTTTGCACTTTCACAAGTGTATAGCTGAGAGAACTACTAAAGACACCTATGTACCATATATACTCCGAGTATACCACACTGACAGCCACATGTCATGGAGTTCTGTTATACATAGTATTAGACTTGACTTCTTTCGATCACTTCCAAGATTTTCCAGGAGTGGTTTGAAATTCATAGACTTTCAAGGGTTTTCCAGGCGGGGTAAGAAACTTCAAGGAAATTCTATGGAGCATGTACCCTTTGTTGACAGAAATACTTGGGGGGGGGGGGGGGACACTGAAAGTACTTACATCTTGTGCTTTAATAGCTTGTACAATAACCTTTGATAGAAATCGTTCACAGCCTTGTAAGATCTTGCCATTACTGGCATCAATCGATCCAAAGTTTATATCTTGGGCAATGTTCTGAATTTGGATGGCTTTATTCGTGGTCCGGATAAAGAAGTAACAGATGCCATTGAGACCTTCTGAGGCTCCAGTTGTCAGGAATAGCCTCTTCTGCAGAGGTGCGGTGCCAACACTAGATGTTTCTGAAACAAATGTGAGATGTGTAACAAGATGAAATATATATTTGGATGACCAATGAGTGATTATAGTCAGATGATGATGTCTTCTGAAACCACAACATATGTTCAAGATTCACTGTAATGAGTGGCTCAAAGATAACCCATATTATCATTACAGTATCCTTTACACATTTTAATTGTTGTGACAAGTACATAAAGCATTTCTTTCTAATGCTAGGATGAATATTCTAAATGAAATACACTGCCAATAATACTTGTCTGTTGAAATTATATCACCACTGAGGGCGCCCTTCACACATAAGAAAAACGTAAGGACTGGTAGGTAATGAAACTCAACACTGAGGGCGCCCTTCAATATCATGGGAGAGAATCAAGTGCATCATCAGGACAATTGGAAAGTATGAAGTACCTGCTCTAGAGATCATGGCTTCTCGTCCAGCAGATTCTTGATAGTAGAACATCAACTTTCGGGGCCCATCAGCAGCAAAGAACTCCTCAATCAATTCAAACTGAAATCAAAGTACAAAATCAGAAAGTGAACAAAAGAAACAGTTACTCATATTGATCTTGATTACAAGGGTCTGACCCCAACTCAGAATTTGTTGGCCGTGTCAAAGTCAAGGTCATGACAAATCATGTCACATTATGTCCTCTTGTAACAAAGCTAAAGCTAAAATAATTAATAAATCAATATGCACAAATTACAAAAAAAAATGCAGATGTTCTTCAGTCACTATGCTTACAATGCAAAGGCACATTCATCCTTTCGGTATTATCATCATTTTTGGTAATCTAATCTAATCTAAACTTATCTAATATAATCTAAATTTATCTAATATAATATAACCTAACATTCTAATCTAAACTAATCTAACATAATCTAACAAAATCTAATCTAATCTAACATATTCTAATCTAATATAATCTAAATAAATCTAAACTAATCTAATCCAAACTAATCTAATATAATCTAACCTAACCTAATCTAATTAAATCTAATCTAAACTTACCAAACTAAATTAAAATTAATACAATCTAATCTAACCAAATCTAAACTACTCTAATTTAATCCAACCAAATCTAACCAAATCTAACCGAATGTAAACTAATCTAATCTAACATAATCTTATATAATCTAATCTTACAGATGTAAAACCAGAAAAGAGTACAGTCATAGTAAGAAGATAAAAATTCTAGCAAAATTCCTGTCACTTTTTCGCTACTGTACACATAACAGAACATTAAAAAAAATATATTTCCCTCTCATTTTAAAACATTCTGAAAACTTAGAAGCAGAACTTCTCACCTTTTCATCGCCTAGTACAAAGTCTTCAACCTGGGAAACTTCAATGCCAATGCTGTAAGCCAACTGTAACAAAAAAACAAAAAAAACAAAAAATTATGAATTTGCACAAAGATCTGTTCCCAAGGCAACATTTTCTATAAACCTTGTGGTTTAAATTCCAGTCTTTTCCAGTTTGTAGGAATTTACAACAACTTCATATTAGTTTCATATCTTACAATTATTTGCTATAGACACAGAGTTACAGCCATGGCAAGATAACCATGCAGTTTGCTCTGTAGATGTAGGCTACCGTTATGTCACATAAACAAACAATCCACAGTTGTGTTGATGACTTTGTTGATTGCAGGAATAACTCTACTGGGTTTGTTATCCTTGTGATGTTGACCATATACACACACCATTAGTGCTACACAAACTCATATTATCTTTTATACCATGCATGAGCCAAGTTGAACAGAAAATATGGACTATATACTCTGGTTGTTTGATATCACTTCAATGCACAATACTACTGGTTCTGCTGTGTTCGAAATATAAGTCAAAATGTTCAAAATTGCCATTACTCTCTCGATTTTTCTTTGATATTACTAGCGATGGTATAATTATGTTAGTCTCCAATATTTTTCTTCATTCAGCCAGAAAATATTCGTGACCTAAGGGTTGTCACTATGAGTCACTAGACGAGTATTGATAAAGGCCCCTTAGGTCACTCATATTTTCCTTGGCTGAACAAAGAAAAATATTGGAGAATGAATAATGTCTTGAAGAATAATCTAATGGTGTTCCCATGTCATTTTACCTAGGTTATCAAACAAAATTACCATATATAGACTCTATGGGGAAAACACTGCCATTTTTACCCCTTTCCCCCTTTCTGTTACCTAGGTTCCCCAACCTTAGCAAAAACACTGAGAAATAATACAAGCTTCATCAAATCACACAAAAATAGTACATCACTTTTTACTACTGAGATGACATACTACAAATTGGGTTTTTAGAAATGAGAGATTTCTGAACTTATTCCTGTTGAACAGAGTAAAACTTCAAAGTAATATTTCTGTTTTTCTCAAATGTAAATTCTTTACCACCTATTTCCATGGCAATGAAAACGTTGCTAAAAACCAGTCTGCGTATATTCATGTGACTATCTATTTTGTTCATTCATTATCTTAGCCATACAGTAACATTAGAGGGGTTGCTGGGAATGTGAAAAACTTTTGTCAAGGAACATTTCCTCTTTCTTTAAAATGCCAGTTATGATTTTCCAGAGATGATGACAGACTTTCAAATAAACAAACAAACAAATATTTATAGATAGATATATTATAATAAATACAAAACTTTCAGTACAGTTGCCATGGCAAATGTTGATACATAAATGATCATAATAGCAACACACCAGTTCACACCATGGCATCCAATCCCATCCAGTCATGTATCATCACCATGGCAACAAACAGACCCTGACGTAACCATAGTAGCAAAGCATGTAAACAAAACTTACCTTTTCAAATAGGTACTGGTGTCTTGCATCCATCTGTAAGAGTAACGAAATCAGAGAGAAGATGTTAAGTTCTGAAATCTCCGGACCCAGCAAAGTTTGCGATGAAACCCTTCACGTATACACAGCTGCTTCAACTGCTGAATGTTTTAAACTTACAGTAGATTTTGTGTGGATGACCAAAGATTTACCGTTGAATTTTTTCTTTCACCCTATCGATGCAGCCCTATCTGTTACTGAAGATACTCTATAACAAATGGTATTAGAGGAACTGAAGGCAAATATGAGCAGCGACTTCTAGATACACAAGCCGTGACAACCTAGCAACGCTGGGCTTACCATCGCCATGTTATTGGTGTACTCTGCTGTTAACGGCCTTGCCTCCTCCATATCTACAGGTGTCTCCATATTCTACCTAAAACACATCAATTTCTTGGCACTTATTCACAATAATTTATAAACTTGGTGTTTCTTACTGTAGCAGTACTACTACACACTCTTTTTCGAACAAGAGCAGCACGTAGCCACCGGCTTTTGGAAAGTCGGTTCGCGAGCGCCGTGTCATGTTGACAGCCCTACAGACCTAGTTGCCAGTAATGAACTTAATAAATTTCAACATATCTACATTCAAAATAGTTCTCAACATTTTCACCTGCCTCGCTGCCACACAAAATACTTAAGTCGTTTTCGCCAATTTAATCAAATTGTGGCATGCAAGAGGATGTCGATTATGACGCCCTGTTGATTCTTTTGTGTGCGTCTTTTAAATGAATGTTTACAACACATTTACTAACATTAGTACAAATGAGAAGTAATCAATATGCACTTCATGACTGCTGAAAAGTGCTGAGAGGTAACCATGGAAACACACATAGAGGGCGCTATTGAATGAATCTTCCCAAAATGGCTACTGCAAAGCAGGATTTGTCAAATTTAAATAATTTCTTATGAATTTTTTAACAGTTAACAATATTTCAATGAGGGTTCACTATCAATATAGAACTATTGTTTGGAAATCATATATATTTAAAATCAATGGAATATGATTGATTTTTTTTAGGAAAAACACAGAAGTGGATTTTAGTTTGGCAAATTATACCTCACATTTTAGTCACAAATAGTATTTGCCATAATGATTCTTTCACATCTCAAACAATGCACTTATCAGTGAAAAATATTACTGAACTAAAAAAAAAGATAATTTACGTAAAAACTTTCAAAAACTTAAGAAAATTACATTTGTGTTCGTCATGACTTTTATGAACTGACTAAAAAAATTGTTTTGATTCTGTATTTTATCAGTCAATAGCAACTAAATACAAAAATCGTTTGAAATGCTGCCAAGTTTGGCAATGCACTAAGTGGGTTTTCTCTCACACAATTTTTAGCATCTGACTGAACATAAAAGTACAAACTCAAACGAAAAAAAAAAAAAGAAGCAAACGAAGTTATGTCTGTATTTCAGGAGATGACATTATTGAAATACTTTGAAGAATAAGTGACCAACCAATTTAGCAAATGTTGATTCAGAGCCAAGTGTGAGATTTTTCAGCTTTCAGTTTAAATTCTTTCGCCAAAGTCCACAATTTATTTACTTTTTTTTTTCAGCAAAACTAAATATGTATCATTTTAAAAAAACATGATATTTGAGTTTTCGCGAGTTCTCAGTTAAAATTCTTCAGCATTTTCCACTTTTTTTACAGTAGAACTCTAGATGTATCATTCTCAGAGAACTCACTGTTCAGCTATTCATGAAAAAATTTCAAATTTTTTAAAACCTTCACATTTTTTTCTTGACAATGGATTCTTGTCCAGCAGCCAAGAAAGACAGTTTTGGCAAACGTCAAAATATATTGTTCTCTGACTGGTTAATTTGCATATGAATAACATCTTTTGAAGAAATAATAGGACATAGAGTCCATATCCAAATACTCTGGAGAGAACAGAGATAGTACAACATCTCCCAAAAGTGTGATGAATATTTTGAAGAGAAGACAACACTCTTTTTGGAATACATCACCCCCTCTTTTATCCCAACCCTTTCCTCTACGGAACAAAAGATTCCGGTACATTAGGGACCACTAAAACAATTTAAACTTTGTTATTAACATTTGATTGTGTAAGCGCCTTGCGGGTCTACATCCAGTCTTTTTTAACAAATTAATGGAAGGTAATTGATTACCAAGTAGTCAAGCGATGCAATGTTTACACCCATTACCATGGTAACCTTTACACATCAGTAATTCAAAAACACCTGTCGCTGAGTAGTGTGCTATACACCATTGCAGTTACTGAGTGAAGTACATCTAGAGTTTTTTCCTAACAAGGGGTCACTCACTCACTCTGTAGCGATTTAACAAAAATCTATGAACAATGTCCTATAAATATTTCATAATTCTGAGTTTTCTTCTGTATGTAAAATGGAAAGACTAATAAATAACAGTACACTTCTGTGCGGGAATATTTATTTCTGTTTTGCCTGATGCTTATCTTATCACCCGTAGTACTAGATCTAGCTTATAAAGTCACAGTGAAAAACAATTATCTGGTAGAGTCATAGAAAAAGTTGGTCTAGAACAAAGGAATGATCCTATGTACTCCATATGGCGTAACTGATAAGATAACATCAATGCGAGAACCTGGGATTGAATCCCTGGCCATTAAATTTCACCAACTTCTTTCCACTGAATCTATCTAAGCAAACTAAGAGGAGTATCGTAATCTCAGCAAACTAACAGGAATATTGGTATATTTTTGTACTTGACATTGCTCACACCTAAATTTTGAGTCACTTTGAGATCTTCAAATTGAAATCTTGTCCTTACCGAATCTTTGGTATAGTGTAGTATTGATCTGGTTTGTCTAAAACCAACTATTATATGAGCAGAATAGATCCCCTTTGTAATTTCCAAACAAAGCAAATCTTGATCAAGTGAAAATTGTATTTCCAACTATTTCCTTTCATCTCAAAATGGTCAGTAAACACCATCTGAGACGGTTTAGTTCCAATACTTGTCAAAAGCTTCACCCTCATAATGTCATGCTGTCCATCCCTTTCTTTTAATAAAACAATCTAAACAAACAATAGGACTATACCAATATGATTGTGTGATGGGTAAGGACAGGTGCACGTCAAAATAATGATTACGCACCTGTGTTCTCCTTTCATCTCTGTTGGCCTTGGCCTGCTTTGCCATTTCCTTCATGGCTTCCCCTGATAGTACCACATTCTTCTTGGCAACCGACTGTAAATCAATACAATAATTACAACATGTAATTCTAATAGATGACACACACACTCACAGAAATTCTAAACTTGATATTCACTGTTTAGTGTTTACCGACTGTGTTTGTGTACTTAATTTTAACTTCTAAGTAGTTTCATGAGTACAAATGAAGTACAGAGATGATGAAGATGATGATAATGATGATGAAGATGACGACGACGACGACGACGACGACGACGACGACGACGACGACGACGACGACGACGACGATGATGATGATGACAATGATGATGATGGAGATGGAGATGATGATGATGATGATGATGATGATGATGATGATGATGATGACGATAGAATGATGGTGATGGTGGAGGTGGTGGTGATGACAATGACGATGACAACAATGATGGCGATGACGATGACGACGATGATGACAATGATGATGATGATGATCAAATGATGGTGGTGGTGGTGGTGATTACAAAGATGATGATGATAATGGTGATGATGATATGATTTTGAACAGACTACAGCATACAATTTGCATTGTTTAAGAGTGTACATCATTTGTCATTATGAACTTGTACCATTTTAGAAGACTTTAAAAGTACACAATACTTTCTATTTCCCCCCGTACGTATACCTCATATGCATTGTTTCATCAAAATTCTATAAAAAATATAGGATTAAAACCACACACAACGCAAAATTATTTTGTGTCAGAAGAGCAAGACACAAACACAGACAGATAGACAGACAGAGACAGACAGACAGACAGATTGATAGACAGACAGACAGACAGCCAGTAGACAGACAGCCAGACAGACAGACAGACAGGCAGTGACAAAAAAACGGAGACAAGACTACAGATTAATATGAAAATTTTCACTTGGTGATAATGAAAGGTGATTGGACACTAAGAGTTAAGAACAACACACAAACGACTACAGTGGACCAATCATATTATGATTTTTAGCTCTACTTCAGTATATTTCAAAATAACACTTCAAGTTCACCAATACAGTAGTTGACTCCAACCAAAAGGACACAAAATAGCATGCAAATGTAGAAATTGAATTTGGGGAGAGAAAAAAATAAATTTGTTAGTGGTCATATCATCAGTAGTAGTACCATCGTAAGCTTTCTAAGAAAGGAAAAAATATCAGGTTAATTAGTATTCGAGGAGAACGTAAACTTTTTTTTTACAAAATCATGCCGGATCAGTAAATTGCTGAGACAGCAAATAACCTCTGATAAACCCAAGAAAAGTACACCATATACATTACTGAAAGAACACCAAGAGGTATAAAGAGACCACCTGTGAAGAAAAACACTTTTCAATTCACTGTTTTTACATCATAGTACATAAAAAGGTTTGTATACCACTATGTACACATATTGTAAATCTATTCAAGATGTTAAGGAGATAAAATCTATATTTTGAATAACTTCTACTGAGATTTCTGTACATATATTTGTATTTTACCAAAATGACATATTTGTTGTTGAGTTTGATTGGAAAACTATGCAAAAATATGGTCGAATCATTCTCTCGCAAGCCAGAACATATATTTCTGCAAATGCCGCGAAATAAAGAACACAAATTTGTTCTGGACTGTGCTGTGAAGACGCATATGGTTTCCGACGATGTGTCAAATATGCAATATGATTGTATTTTACTTTTGTATTTGACATACTAGAATCTATGCCAAGTGCAAAACAAAATTATTGTAAATGTTTTTGAACGGTTATTAGAAAAAGAGTGATATTTTTTATATATAGGCAATGTATTCTCAAATATAGTCACGTTTTTTTTGCAATTTTGTAATTTTGCACAACTTTATGAAGTACCCTAGCATTTTTGATTTGTCATGGCCATTAGCAACCTCCTTCAAAAATTTCTTAAAAATTCTTCTGAAAGATATTGTCACCTACGCCAGATCAAAAGTTATATATGTGAATAGCGTTAAAATAATTTGAACTGTTCATATTACTAAATGTGTTTCTAAAAAGGCTTCCATTAGTTCTAGAAATTTTAATGTTGACAAGCATATAAACATAGCTGATCCATTACAAGTATCTATTTAGAATTTTAATTATTGATAATAATATAAACATGTCTGTCATAATGGTTACTTTGGGTGAAGAATTTGAAAAACTGTGAAAAAATTTGTGAAATTTTAGGATAAAAACATCAAAATTATCGAAATTTTGTTGTATGCATGATCAAACCCTATCCATGATTGACTATAGGACAATTATACATGTAACATACATTTATGGATTTACAAATAAATTTAAACATGTAACGTATATTTATGGGTTTATAAATAAATTTACACCATTCGAGAGAAAAATGGAGTAAAAGATGGACTATATCATGCAAATACAGAAAAAAAATCTCTTACGAAACTCATGGTGTTGGTACCGTCATGGACTAGCAGTGAGGTGATTCCCGGCTAGACGCTCACAATCGCGAAATACATGTATCTGTATGTGATTTCTCTCTCCTAACAATTTGATGATTTTGTGACATGCAATTTTAATGAGATTCGGATGTTGTAAGTTTTAACAAACAGGATATGAAATAACTAAGGAGTCAAAACAGGAACATCTTTCATATCGATTTTAATACACACTTAGGGGGTCTACTTCAGCTGTTTCATTACTATGGCAACAACATTAACAATAACCTTTAGCAATCCGGGTTATGTAGTAATAACATGGGAAATATTACAATGATCGATTAAGACCTCCATACTTTTTACTACAAATCTGGAGAAGCATGTGTCTCTTATAAAAGGAAAATACACAGGCACCAGTACATGTTTATTATAATCAGATAAATTAAATTAAGCGATATCGTTGTCAAACCTACAAGTTGTTGCCAAAATCTAACTCCTCCTCCAGTTCTCTTCGCTGCCACTATCTGTTTTCCTATTTTCCTGGCAAGTCCTATTAACTGAACAGCATTTGCAAAAAACAAACAAAACAACATTTTAAAAATTCAAAAAAAAATCTGTTAAAAGAAATTAAATAATGGAAGTGCTATCATGTACATTTCACTGCTTTGAAACATGATTGGTGACGAGTTCTGAAACGAAACGTGGCAAATAATTTTAAAATAGAAAAATTACTGATAAAAACATTTTGCAACAGTTCTACATGTATCAATGTAAATTTCTCTGCTTGGAAATGTGATTGGTAATGTGTTCTACGAGGAAATATGAAATGTGACTGCTGCAGCTGTGATTTTGATACCATTATCAGCATCGGTATGTTCATTCAAAGCGGTCCTGGCATACAGCTTTGAATCTAACATAGTCAATTTCCTGAAAAGAAAACAGTTTCAGTAATATATGGTGTACTGACAAAGAAATAGATATAGCTAAGTGTAATTACACTAAATTGAATGAATTGTGCACAATAGTAATATTATGTTTAAACCGTGTGCTGACCAATATATGGGAAATATGCACACAATTTTTTACTTTGAAATAACTAATAACCAAAGCTATACATCCATCAAAACTGGGACACTTAATGTTTAAGCAAAGAATAAGTGAAATTAATAATTCACTCAATAAATCATAACTATTCATTTATTCATAACTCACAAAATTAATTACTGTTTACACCCATTTGGAAAATATAATTTCTTGTATTTTTTTTTCACATAAAATCTTTTCTGATAAAAGGCTTGTTTGTGAATAAAAAGTTACAGTCTTGCTAATGGAATAAAAAGTGTACTAAATGTGATATGAAATGAATAAATATTTGCATGGCTTTGAGGCCTGAGAGTGAATGAAGTGACATTACCCACACAAGTACTGTATAGATGTAAACTCAATTGAATCATGTGTCAATGTATGAAATTTGGATCGCTTTATCAAAGTTAGAACATGGGGGGAGAAAGATGGAAAGAATGGCCATCAAATCCACAGTTACTCTGATAATCATCATTTTCTTGGCATTAACATATGTCAAATCTGTCTGTTAATAAACATGGATACACAACGTGATTAACAGCGGCCACGTTCTGATTAGGATTGAAACTGAAGTATGAAAACCAGTTTTCTGGCAGAGCTATAAAAAAGTTGTTCCAGAACAAAAGAATAAATCTATGTAATCATCATCATCACATGGCTTGACTGATGAGATAACACTAAATGTGAGGAGAACCTGGGATTGAAACATGGGGCTTTAACGTAACACTGTATAGGTATATTGAACATGTATATGAGATCAAAATACAAAATTTTCACGCGTCTAAATTATGCAAATATAAAACAAGTTTCTGGAGAACAAAGTTTTCCAAAAAAATACATGTACATGTTGTGCACTGAACAGACCCACTTTCCAAATGCCTCTACATCTACAAAGTGTATGTTGAACTTCTATGATGCAAAGTTAGTGAAATCAACTTGATTTGCAAAATACTGTAAAACCTGGAAATTTTCACTAAAGACTTATTGTTGCTTATTTCACTGGAAACCAAAAACATAAAAATACTAATGACTAAAAAGCCTTGTATATGAACACAATATACCAGTCAGACAATCAATAATAAAAATTAGTCTTTGAGAACTAGCTGAAGACTGTAAAATCACAAAATTTTCTAGTGGTGAAAATATCGAAGTTTACAATATATACCAGAAATACATCTTGATCTGAAATGTCTTACTAAAGTCAATTATTTCATAAATTTGCAAAAGATTCCCATAAAAATATCGGGTCAGATAACAGCCTGAAAAGAAAATGATAAAATGAGATAATCTGAAACCGGAAGACATACGACTGAGAGAGTCAGAGGCTGGACATTGCTCTAGTCAATCCATACAAACCACAGACAAAAGATCTCATCACACACACACACAATAAGAAATACCTGTATGTTCATAGCTAGATGTACTACTCTGGCCAGGTTGGAGATTCCAATTTTTGACGATTTTCGGCTCAAATCTTTAAACGTAGCCATTGGAATATACCAACAAGATACATGGCTTTACGTTGCAGCTACATCCTAATTCTACTATGCTATGTTTAGCCACGATGGATAAAAATGACAGAAAAAACTCGAAAAAAAAAAAGAGCACTCAATGATTTATTAGACTTTGAGGTGACAGTACAGTGAGGAAGGAACTGCCATTCGGAGTATGTTCATTTGGCTTCCATTTATATCACATATTTATGACTGTGATTATAAACGAAGAAAAATCTTTAAAATATTCAAGATTCGAGCAGCTGCACTGCGAAATTATTGTATCTTTCATCTCTTATTGTTTCCTTTCCGACAAATGTCTTGAAAGCAAAGGCAGTAATGCGGATGAGCCACCCTATGCCAATCAAGATTGTCAAAAGATATGTAAATTGCGAGCGGAAATTAAGTCATGATAATTTAAAGTTCAGATAGGAATTATATTGAGTTGTGCACAAATTGGGGAACACTGTCATGTCAATTATCTATTTATCATAATATTATTATAGAGTGGGGGTAAAGTTATAGCATGGAGGCCCCTAACCCACAATGGCTTCAGGCTCAACACTAAAATCACAGATCCATGACGAGATACGACAAGTAAATTAGTAATTTAAATTAACCACATGTTTATTGGTGACTGAACTTTCATTAATATTTGGATAAACTTGTAGCAGTGAGGCAATCATATTGCTCCTACACTACAATTAAACTGAAGTCATTACCAACAGATGAGAAGAATTCCCACTGTTTGTTGATGGTATGTTCAAAATTAGATTACAGCATTGAAGCAAAGTTCTAGTGTGGGGACAACATGCCCCTACCCTACAATGGGCATCAAACACTGAAATTCTTCCAGCAGATATGAGGAGTTATATGTAGTGGGCTAGTACATATTTGTACATGCAGCACTAAGGCAAATTCATTGAATAGAGGCTCTAACCATACAGGAGACTTATCATGGACCCCATGGTTTCAGTGTTAATACAGGGGGAACCAAAATGCCTTGGGGAATGTCTGCGTTGTTTTTGGTAGGACACTCTCCTTATATACTTACAGAATGGCAAATCTAATCAAACTTTAGGTTTAAACCCCGACTGCAGTTGTAAGAGAAGTAAGTGGTTTCACCACTCGGCAACCGATAACCGACGACCTTTCCGATGAAACAACCTTATACCATAGAAGTCCAATCATATTGTAACTTGAAAAGGAACTTTTTTCAATACAGAATAGCTTGAGACACTTACCCTGTCATACATAGCCAGCTTCAGGGTAGAACACTGAAATTGCTACCAGGACAATACTTAAAACTTAAAAAAGGGCATTTTGAGAAATTAATATTGATTAATATTTCATTACACTGTGTTGTGTCCCTAGGCAAATTCTTTTACTAATACCACTCAGCTTTTATGTCAATTGATTTCTGAATCGGTGTCACTCACTGTAAATGAAATCTACCACACTCTGTGTGAAATATGTACCCAGCAGCAATGTATTTTTAACAGAAATGCACAAAAAAATGGTACGTCTTTTTGTTCTCTATTCAACTGATAAAACGCAGACTTTCACAACTTGTGTAAACACAATGTATTTGAGCACTGTGATTTTGCCAAGGGTGGCAAGCAGGCATTCTGAGATAAGCCACAGAACATATTTCTGCTGACACAATATAACGACATATGTCGGGAACGTTTTGGATGGTGTCAGAACGACACCTGTGTGTGGTTTATGACAATACAAACATTTTAAAAGTAGCTTGGGTATTTTCCCAATGTTTCCACCAAAATCATGATACACCATATGCAAATTTATGCAAATTTTACTTGGTTTCTTACTTCCTGGGGTGCCCAAACCTTAGCTAAAACACTACAACAGCAGATCTGATTTTTTTCTTCGTATTTTTATTGGTAGCATGATTAGAACATTTACGTGTAATACTATTCAGGGTGCACAGTATTTATTTCTGATTTAATATCTGAAATTGTGGGACTGTACCATTATGCAAGGAAAGATTGGGATGTCACTATTCACACAGGTGTCATGATATTGGACTCTACCATTACAGTGGAGGGGGGGGTGAACACCTACAATAGTCATTATGGTTGGAATATACCATGGTATCAGAGACATGGGGGTGTTGATGTCAAAATTAGTAGGAGTAGGACTCTATCATTGAAGTGTAGAAAATAGGGATGTCAAATTAGTCTTTAAGCTAGACTTTTTGAAAAAGCCCACAATAGTGTGGAATTAGTCAAAGATTTAATCTGGTTTTGTACTCCTGTACTGCAGAAATCACATTATTAATCTCTCTTTGTGTAATTTTTTTCTGCAGCTTAATTCTTAATTTTTGATATAAATTTACACATTTTACCAGATTTGGGAAATTTTGGTGTGACTTCCCCAACATTTGTAGGATTTACAATTCTGTATTAGAAGTTAGAATTGATCATTCATTTCAAAATCCTTGATTGGCGATACGGCTCACTTAAAAGGTGATTGCACTTTCCAGTTTTAAGAATCTTTGGTTGGAGATACAGCTCACTTAACAATTGATTGCACTTTGCAGTTCAAACTCTAAAATGGACAATTACATGCATTGTTATTATTATTACTATATGAGAATTCCAGATTGTGTAACACCATTGTCATCAAGGCAGTACAAATGGTACAAAGGTTTACTCATTATGATGGCAACTCACAGTGCCAAAACACCATTCAGAGTTTACGTGCTCAGACATTAAAGAGTCCTTGTTGCTATGGCAACCTGTTAACAGGACGAAATATGTCTAGAAGAGTGAAAGGTTATGGTTTATTTTGATCACCACGGTAATCTCATTAAGGAGGAGAATGTAATATCTGAAAGGATACACCATATTATTATTTCCTATATTATTGCTGTCAATTAAATTATATTATCGACGTTAATGAAATGTTTCATTTCTATGCGGACTGACGACAGCGTGTCAATTGTGTAAAGGTTCTAATAGTATGTGATTACAAAGTCTTACCTGGGTCACACCCGATAAAACATTATTGTGTAAAACTTATGTCTTTTCAAATACAAATGTAGCTGAGTCATGCCAACCTAAGTCAACCAAATATGTGTTATTGCCAAACAGTGTGCCCTCTAAATGATAGCTAAATTTTGTTGTTGTGAATCAAAATGAGAAGAACTGGCATTTCTTGTGAGTCACCACATATAGTAAGAGATAGGGGAACACCAAATTTTGGGGCGTCACTAGAAATTGTGTGCGTCAGTGGCAGGTCAAATTAGCTTAGAGGACACACTGTCACCAATAAAGGTATGGGAACATCAGTGACATAATGGGGTGATGTCTGTGTTTTTGTTTGGGGGTGGTATAAAAAGGGAAAATCTCCCTGAGTTGTTAATTTACCAAGGCTTCCCACCAAAATTATGGCACAATGTATTGAAAACTATGCCAGTTTTACTAGATTTCACATCACATTGCAAACTTGAGACATTTGTCTAACTGTTTTTATATCACACATTTTTGTCATCAACCTACTTAACTCATCATATTACAGCGATTCTTTTACATTTTCAAACCAAAATGTTTACCATATCATATTAGTTCAGATCATATGACATACACTTTTGACATTTTTAATATAAAACATACTTTTTATATTCAGTTTTTAAACCTATCAGTTTACATCTTTTCATATTTACAGAGATTTGTTACATTTACAGAAGTTAAACATACTTGTCATCCTCAGAATGCTTACATCAGACCTGATCACTTTAGTGTACACGGCAGATATTTAGTGTCTTGAAAAAGCACTTTTCATTCCCAGATTTTATGTCTGTCATTTTACATCTTATCAAATTTCTGAGGTTTTTATTAAACATATATTTAATCCTAAAAATGTTTACCTTGTCATATCGGACAGATCATGTAACATATACATTTCACATTTCAAAAAATTTACTTTTCGTTCTTGAATTTTGAACCCATTAAAGTCAATTTTAAGATATTACAGAGAATTTTAACTTTTCTATCACCTGTATTGAATAAAAACATTTTGTATTGAAGCAGAATCTATGTTTCAGTCACAAAGGTTAAGAGTGATGAAACATAAGACATACAAACAAACAAATGAGGGACACAGCCTAAACGATGCTATAATGTTGGTAATACAATCTCTGAGCCCTAAAGTCAAACCAATTTTAAATCTGTCAGTCATCAGTAATTTTATCTTCAATTTATATGTCAGCATATTTTGCTGGGCATCTCTGACTAATATGCAGCGTAGGTGTATACTTTTATTTGAAATCCAGAGATGCGTCGTAGTCTCTAATACTACCTCTAGCTCAGTGTGCCCTCTAAGCCAATTTGACGCACCCACTGACGCACACAATTTCTATAGTGACACACCAAAATTTGGTGTTCTCGTATCTCTTACTATGTGGTGACTCACAAGAAATGCCAGTTTTTATCATTTTGACTCATAATAACAAAATTTGGCTATCATTAGAGGGCACTCTGCTCTAGCTATGATTTGGATAATTATATAATTCAAGGCCCCAGTACAGACCATGTACATTATCAATTTTTTTTGCCTTGAAATATCTCACCTCATACTTTCAAACTGCACTATCGGTAACTGGAGTATGCTTTTTTTATCTGAACTAAACAAAATATTTACTGAAAATTGCAAAAAAAAAAAAAAAAAAAAAAAAAAAAAAAAAATACAACTACTTAGACATGACACTGTTAATTATAGTAGAGGTTGGTTAATTGTATCCATAATAAGTAATACAGTAACCAGTTGAAATCAAGATTGCATTGGGGTGCTGATTTTTGGGTGTGGACCCAAAAATCAATTTGATAGGGTTTATGCAAAACACAAGTATGTTTATACTCACTGGTGATTCAATATTGTTCATGGTATACAATATTACAAGAACATCATTATATCTAACAAAACAGGTTTCTTTAAAAATGTTCCATTTGCAGCTAGTGCAGATTTAATACTGTTGTAACATAAGCAAAGACATAGAGCCTTGATAAATTGTGTTCAGAATCAAGTAGATACTAAGTGCATGTACATGTAACAAATAAACGACAAACACTGCAACTTGTTATAAATGGTAGATTCTACCTAACAACTATATGTACATGTAACAAATAAATGACTAACACTACAACCTCATATACACGGCCTATTTACAATACTGTATCATTTTTTCATCTATTGGCTCCACACAACAATGCAAACACGGCATGTGAATGTAACTTGCACAAATTTATTTGTTTTCGCACTGAATCAACTCCATTAGTTTTGGTTTGACGTTTCCGACGTGCTTCCATAAATTCACATTTTACTTTCCACCTAAAGTGCATTTGATAATAATTATTACTTGTGTATTATTTGTATTCATTGTATAAATGAATAATAGATGTATGTAGTTACTATAAATTTGTTTTATGTCATTACTCAGTGTCTCGTTTTGCAATACTATACAGTGATATGTTGCATACAGAGATTTATTTTCAACTGAGTGGAAAACTGTTCTGCTGGTTAATCCAATCCACTAAGCCAACAAGTTATAATTGCCACACGCTTTAGCTATTAAAGGTAATTTAACTTTGTGAAAATTCAGAAACCGAAAGTGCAAAAATCTGGCAAAAATAGCCATTACCGATAAATTCATTCTCAGTGGTTCACAAATTTCATCCTCAGTGGTTCGTAAAGTTTTCTAAAAAGCTGGTGACGATAGCATGGGGAAAACTTGAAAAAAATTATATTTTTTATACACATTCAGTCTTAGACCTGGTTTGCTAATGTTGTGGCACCATGAGAACAGAAAGTGCAAAAATCTGACAAAATTTGCAATTTCTCAAAAATTCAGCATTGGTAGCTACATGTGTAGCAAAGGTTTTAAAACCGGTCATAAAAATTGAAAAAAATCCGGGTAAAATTTACAATTTCTGGCACATTTACTCTATAACGGTTTACTAATGTGTTTAGAACTCTGGTAACAGAAAATTAGAAAATCTGATAAAATTCACATTTTCCTACACATCCAAGCATAGCGGTGCGGTGTGAATGCTTTAGGTTTTAAAATACAGAAACAGACATGAAAAAAAAAAAAAAATGGTGAAAATCTATATCCTCCGTCATGTGTCAAAATGACTAGGAAATTGAGGTCCACCCATTGACCTCCATCATACAAATACTAAGACCTAATTTTTATCTAAGGAGTATTGTACGGAATTGATTTTGTGGTTCATTTCAATTTCCCAAGAATGATAAATGTGTGAGTGCCCATGTGAATACTCAGGGGCATTTGTATTCGTACTTGCGGTGTTTTCTGCTGCACTTTCAATCACTCATTGCGCTTGTGAAATTATGATGGCAAAGAACAATTCATGCCACTCACACATCCTGGGTTTCTGTCACAGTATTTCTTTTCTTCTCCTATTCTGACATAATTATATGTTACATTATTATATCTCAATTATCAAAGTCAAAATTTTTAATATTACAGAAATGTTCCAATACTGTCATAATACTTTCTCAAGTGGTCTTATTAAATTGACCTATACTAATTTAGTAATTGAAAAGGATGTCAATTAATGTTTCCATAGAAACCAACCTATCAGACTAAAAAACAGTACATGTAAATATACAGCAACTTTCAGTTATAAACTAAACAAAATATCTAAATACTTCATTTTTCCCTTTACTTTTCATAAAACCTTTTAAGTTAAGTTTCCATGGAAACAGCTCATTTGGATATACAAATACACAAAATAATTTCTAGACGTGCACTACCTAGAATTCATGTGTCCATTTTTGGCTTTGTTTTTCTGTTGAAGGAAACACAACTCCCTGGCATATGATTGCAAACAGCCAATGACAAATTACTTGTAAACGATAGAGTACAATATTCGTTACCATAGTGATAGAAATTCCATGATTTCATCATCTATAATGTATGAGTTCAAAAACAGATTGAATTTCAAACAATTCTGTACCTTTAGTTTGTTTTATTTTTATCTAGGGCACGGTTTTGATTCTAACTAAACATACACATAACACTGTATGACCTACGTAGGTAAACTGCATACATTGTGTGCATGGTTACCACACTCCTGATTGGTAGGGGACTGTTATGTGTATTGAGTTCTGACTTTTCAATTACTATTTCATTAGGTCTAGTCACAAAGAAGTCTAACGTAACAACTCTATACTAAGTGTGTTGACAGCCAATACAATATATTATTACATATACATGTTATAAAACTCAGTCAATACTAAATGTTGGAAATCAGACTTCAATGATTCCTGGAAATGAACTTTGACCTCTAGTGGGGGAATCCAAATAAGACGGGATATAACAATCATACACCATGAAGGTGTTACATGTACATGTAGCAGTGGTACTTTTTGCTGGCATGTAGGGGGGAGGGGGGAGGGGGGGGGGGTAGAGGAAGGTACATTCTTATGCAGAAGTGGATGCAATCCCAAGTTTACTAACAAACGCAATCAACTGTAATTCCCCCTCCTCAAACAACAAAAAAAAGAAAATTTTTCACTAAATTTTAGAGACCATTTTTATGGAAAGTAATTTACATTTGACTCCATGTGTGCACAATTTAGTAATCAGAAAAATTCATCAAATAATTCAGCAAGGGCATTATATTTGACATTTATATCACAATGTACAATGTTTTTTCATTTCGGCTTGGGTATAAGGTATTAATACAACATTCTGCCTAGTATCCCATTATGTATGTATAAAGTGACTAAATCGATAAACTCGATGTACATGTATATGTTCTATTATCCCGAAACTACATACAGTTGTTTATGCTTCAGGGCCGTCACCATGGAAACAACCAGATTTGTACAGATTGGACTGTATTGATACAAATGACACTAAAATTGAGATGGTCCGTGACAGATGTTTAGATCAACACACTGTATTTCACTGTATTGACACAGTTGTGTATTGAATTGTATAGGAGTGGTTTGGAAGTTTTGCAAAGACATACTTGTTTGTATGGGAAACAGCAATGTACTGACTACTCATGTTTGCATATGACTTAAAATAGAGTTCAGAAATTTGACATACTTAAAGCAAACTTTCTTGATTGGAACAGAACATTTTTTTTGGAAAAGTAAAGACCGCAAACATGCCTTAAAAGTCCACAAATGTGTACCTCAAGTTATTGTTATTTCTTCATTAAAAAATTTGAGGTATTTTTTTTTTCATTTTCAGAACTTTTCCATTTGAATTATAATTAATGTTTAGACATTAAGACAAGTTGTCTGACAGAGTTATAGAAAGAATTGGTCCAGAATGGAAAGAATGGTCCTATGTAATCCTTATGGCTTCACTGATTTGATATTACTCTGGTAGTTGAACCTTTGGTTTTCTAACTTAGATAGACACAAACTAAAACTATTGTTACAATATGTTGATACAACTGTGATATATAAACTATTGAATAGACATTCGTTTACTTTTAGTCTCAGTAGGGAGTTCAACTTCCATAAACTTGCAGTGTAGCTGTTTTGGGACTTCCAATGTTTACACTATCTTGATCACAGGGTGATTAGAATTGCACAACAGAGGAACCGCTATCATCCACTTGTGTAAATCTACCACACTGAAGAACAGTAGATTTAGTTGGCTCTATCTTAGAAAACCCAAGGCTTGATTACCAGTGTCGTAACACTAAAGTGAGAATCTGGGATTAAAACCCAGGTCTTTAAGACAATGGGGGTTTTAGGATACAACTATTCTCCTGGACATAACAACATCCTATCCTCTACAAAAAAAGTGAAGGACCTACATCATTTTTCAAAAAGTTACATTATTTGCTGTGGTAGACATGTACGATATAATTTGTCACCAATACTGTTGTCACCTGTCACTAATTTACTAACCCTAACACAAGCTTTTGTAGAACAATAACAAGTGCAGTGTTTAAACTCAGTAACACAAAGGACGTAAAATCCAACCAGAGTTCTCAAGATGTTTCACTGAAATTCCCCTTAAAATTTATTATTCATAAAACTTTCTGACCCCCCCCCCCCCCCCCTTATTTTATTCAGAATTGTACTAGGAGAAACATCCACTCCGTTCTTGTACTGTGTTTTTTGTACTAACTGTATGTCTTTTGTATCTAGTCATTGTGTATGTACTATTGTACATTCCTTCATCTTGGCGACCTTCTTAAAGTCCACTTACAAAGTCTTCAATTTCACTTGATCTGTTTACCCTAGGTATTAAATCACCCACTTCAGTCTAAGGTATCAATCCATCGTCAACAATAACATCATCAATACTTTGTACAGATACAACACATAGAAACATTTTAGAACTGCCTAGGATTGGAAACTGTTGCCCCCTTGTCACATTTCAGTCACCAGCTGGGCCAGTCGACATGGCAACAAGGTGTCAACAACTTTAGTTGGACCATTGCCAAATGGGTGCAATATGTGTCGAGTCATACTTGGTGTTGATTGCCAGACGATGTAATTACTGTCTAGGGCTGCATCCCCTCCCATTCTCTAGAGTTGTGTGTGTCTAAGGGTGTGTCACCCCTAGCACGGAGGTGCTGTCAACCATTTTGAGTTGCTTGTTTTGGACTGTGTATGATTGTTTACAGTTTTATGAGTAAATTATGTTGTAATTGACTGAATATAACCAACAATAAAGTCCACAAAACTTGTATATCAAGGCTTGATTCATGAAGTCCGACAACGTACTTTACCTATTATTTTGTCTGGTATGGTATGGTATCTTTACAAATACCTACATAAATCTACAAGACCAATACAATGAGAACAATTGTCATACACAGACAAGTAGGCTATGAAAGTCAAAGGTTAGAGTTGAAAGGACTGTATCTATGACAACTACATTCTACATGTCTGGACATCAGCGGATCAATCACATCAACAATGTCTGTACTGTACACCAAACCTGTATCATATACTATGAAGTAATCGATTTCCTGTTCACATTAATCTTTGCTCTTTTTTTTACAGGTCTCTCTTTTAGAACTGTAAAAATGAAACAGAATATCAAATACTTTTTGATTTCCTGATTGAAATTGTCTGTTTTTTTAAATCAGACAAAAATTAGATTCCTTGAAAATAAAATACTTTACTATGTACAATGTAGTTTAGGAAATGAAAATGAAGGAAATTGAACATTCATAAATGCCTTGAGTAGCTGTACGTAAAAATTTTTTTTCAGAATTTTGACTGACTTACATCGTATATGTCTTGGTCTTGTTGTAAAATTAGGTATGACTGCTTCCTGATCAAATCCTATCAAAATCACACAAGTCAACCTTATAATTTGTTGACAAATGATTAGAGTCTAGACTGTTTACTTATATTGTTTACACATGGTTGTCAAGTTAGTGTACACAGTACCAGCAATGACAGATGAGTCAGACACCAGAGACAGTCAGCTATGACAGATAAAATGAGCAGACAGCTAATTCAGCTAATTAAAGTTGATTGAACATTTTCAGAACTAGTTTGATGAATAATTTAGATCACATTTGCATAGTCTTTTGATATGTACATGTGCCACAACACTAGTTGTCAACACTGTCTGAAAAAAACCCTAACAGGTACTCTTGTTCTAGATATAATGTACATATGTATATTGATATGCATTAATACTTAGCTGGTTGGAAATAAAAATGATCATGGAGAGATGTACCACCTGAAATAAATCTATAAAAGTTAAGAAGATATACATGGATATTGATCACCCATCACTGCACTGAAATAAAATGTTACGAATAAATTCAAACTGTAACAGAAGTATAGCAAAAAACAAAATTGTTATCAGATAAATTCATACAAATGAAAAGTAGTTGCATGCTATTTTGTGAGTTTTGGTTGATGTCGTGCAATATTTCATATTTTTTTCACATGGATAATTTTACTTCAAAAGTATAAAATCATGGTTACTATAAGATAAATTGAGCAAACTCAAACGAGTCTAACTTGGATTGGTACCTTGAAAAAAATTGTA
This sequence comes from Glandiceps talaboti, assembly GCF_964340395.1. Taxonomy (NCBI): domain Eukaryota; kingdom Metazoa; phylum Hemichordata; class Enteropneusta; family Spengelidae; genus Glandiceps; species Glandiceps talaboti. The sequence goes on along the minus strand of NC_135551.1, from coordinate 22,023,071 downwards.
TCATGAACTAATACTCAAAGAAAATAGTATCCTTAACCAGAAATTGTACAAATCCAGATATTGGAATGAAACCAGTACTCTCCAATCAGAAACTGAGAAATAGAACAGATACTTGGCAGGAGATAGTACAGAATACAGAATCCACACGTGTTATAAGCAAGTTTTTTTTCTCTAAGCATGCAAGACTTACCGTTACCCCTTTTTGTGTTGAGCCCTCAAATAAAAAACAGAAAACACTACATAAACATATGGAAGGCATGCTTGGACAGTGACACATGCACACTTTTAATAGCAAGGTCAGAATGAGGGAAGAAAATACAACACACCATACACACGACACAGCGAGGGGGTTAAAAATGGCACACCAAATCCAATTAGTAAAATGAACGAACGGATGAATGGATGGATAGCAAGAGGAGGGAAAGCTGATGAGTAAAAGAGTCAGCGTTGTCATGGTTATTGACGCTTTGGATGAGGCACACGCTTACATCTACATGGTGCTAGATGTACATAGGTACTTACTGGTGCTGGTTTTTGTGCCTGGGTACATTGTAATCAGGCAAACCATGAAAAGGAAAACAACAGGTGCAACAACATGTAAACAAACCTACAACGTATATGAAGGGTGAATGGGGGGGAATGGGTGATGTTCATTCAACATGGGTTTTATACTGATTAAAGTTCTCTTACTAAATTTAATATTTCTAGATCAAAACAATTGCTAAAATAATTACAAATAAATTGAAACTCTGTACTGCACCAAAATACAGACAAATCCCAGCTTTCAATCTGAGTCCTCAGGTCTTCTTCAGGGGGTGTGAAGTATTTTTGTACAGTACAATAAGTTCATTTATTTGTAACTATAGTATTAATCTGCACAGATGAGTCTTTATCATAACTTCTAAAACAGTGTATTTTGTTGATCAATCAAAATAAATTATGACTATTTTCTTGTCTTATCATTATCAGACATTAGATATTTGATATCTTTTATTCTTCCTTTCAAATTCATTAAACGGCTAAATCTATCGAGAAATTCTTAACTCTTGATCAAAATCAATTTTGAAGTATCTTAATTTGCTATATCATCTTGCCAAAACTTCTCAAACTTTTTCTTTTTTAAAGTGTTTTAATTTTTCATTTTCACATCAGAAACAAAACTTTTTCTCAGGATTCACAAAATCTTTTCGATAAAGTTTCAAATTTTCGTCATGTTCAAATCACTCTTTTTTTACATGTAACAATCTGAATGACAGAGTACATTTATAAAGCACTGTGATAAATTTACTTTCTCTGCCATATACTTTGTTCTTCGAAATTTGAAATTTTCTTTGAGTTTGAAACTTTCTTTGAATAACTGTACTGAAACCCTGGAATAACAGTGCTTACAAAACATGTGGACTACAAAAAATTACAAGTTGGGTTTTTTAAGGTGTTTTTTTTTTTGACATTTCATTAGTTTTGTTGTGTTTAAAATTGAAATACACTATCAGCAACTACTTATTATTTGTAGACTCCATGTTGAAATGGACATTTTTATGGGAATGAATGATAAATGAAAACAATGTCCAACACACTGAAATGTACATATAGTATGTGTATATCATATGATATGAAAATCACACTATACCATGAGCACACTGAAACACAATGATACACACACATACATGCACACACACATACATACGTACACACATATGCGCACGCACGCACACACACACATCTACACATCTACACACAATTGGCTACGTTTTCCTTACAACCTACCATGATTTCAACTGGTAAACTTGCATAATCCTCAAGAATTATCTTGTGTTTTGCTCATTTTTGTGTTTTCCTTTAAAAACAGACATGTTTTCAAGTTTATGGAACTTAGTATACAAAGTATCAGATTTTGAATAAATTTTCAGAGAGAGAAATGTAGTTGTAATTTCACATTCAGAACATACTTCTTTGCTAGTAAGGGCAAAATCATTGATGTGATGTGAAAGATACGCCTCAGACAGTTAGACTGAGACAAGTCTCTGGTCCAGAACAAAAAGGGGAGATCCTATCTGATCCCATGACTTAATCAATAACTACAAGAACCTAATATTACAACAATATTTTAATAACATGATTTTTTTTCTGTGTAACAACATTGTGTGCATGTATACACATATTCTCAGAATTTAGCAAGTAATATATAGGTATGACATCACAATCAGATTATGATTATAAAAAAATGTAGTTGCCTTCAAAAAATGAAATGATAAAAAACACATACCCTTTTTAAAAATGAATTATATTAAATATATTTAAATGTATTTTTTTTTTAAAAAGATTTTGTAAAATTATATTTTTATTCTGAAATTTTGTTCTACAACAATTCTATATCTTTACGAAATTTTAATTATTTGGTTGTCAAGCTGTGTTCTGCATTAAAGTAACAAAATCCTTGCTAGTTTATAAAAATATTCATAATCTGTTATGTATCATAAAATATTCCATAAGTGAAATTTGGAAATCGACTTCATTTTACAAATCTATTTCCCTGCTTTGCAAACTGACATATATAGCAACAATTTTAAATCTCTTTTGTCCTTCAGAACAGATAGAAATTTTGTACAGATTATTTGAAACGCATGATAGCAGACGTTATGCAAGTCTACCAGTGAAACCAAATCTCTATGTTTCCATAGATACTATATTGTATCCATGGTTACAACTGTATTCACAGTGGATTGTATCCATGGATACTATAATTGTATCAGTAGTTACTGTATTGTTTCCAAGTAACTGAACAGTATCCATAGTTACAACACTGCATCCATGGTTACTAGATGTTATCCATAGTTACTATATGGTATCCATAGTTACTGCACTGCATCCATTTACACTATTACGTCAGTAGTTTTTTCACTGTATCCATAGTAACAAAGATTACTATATACTTACAGGTTGGGGAGCTCCTCTGCGATACGTTGTCTTTTTTCTCTCACGTGCATCAGCTGCCTCTTTCTCTTTCGTATCTTTCTCTTTCTCGGCTACAGAACAATAAAAAAATATCCCCAGGTATTAGTGTATATACATCTTTCACGGTACAGGGACAATAACCTGACTTTGACTCGACTGTGTTCAATTCACAAAGCTACTAAATCAGTACATGTGCTGATATTTTAATAATAAACTAGCTTTCTATAGGCCATCAAGGGATAAAAGAGATTCACAAAGGAAGTCTTATCTCTTTAAGCTAGAGATTAACACCTGAGAAAATGTCAAGGTAGTGACATCAACTAAGGACTTCTTTTTTTTTGGTAAAATACAAATGTATAAGTAGATGTACCTTGAAAGTGACATTTCTGTCAGATATACAGAAAAAAAAGACACTTTTGTAAATATCTTTTTATGTACTGCTATGGAGTTTCCATGGTTACACATTCACAAGTTGCTACCGATAGTATGTTGGCACAGCAACAACAATATCACTCCCACATTTTACAATTTGAATGTTTTAAGTCTTTATTAAATCTGTATGTGTAATTTCAACATGATTTATCAATATTATTCATATTTGAGTGATTTACATTTGATTTCATAAAATATTTATTTTATAATGCATAATGTAAAGTTATACATTACATTCACTAATACATTAATACCACATGGCTGCATATTAATTGGGATTTTTCAATGAATTTAAGTTTTGGAGAAAATTCTTTGTTGAAAAAATATCTTAAATTTTTTTAATCAGGCCAAAAAATCAGAGATGGTATAGGTATAGGCTGTGGACATCTTTACATGAAAACGAATCTCTTTTAAATTCTTTGTCATTCCAAAAAAAATAAAATGCTATGAGTCATGAAAACACACACATAAAATGATGTCCTTGGTTACTCCTATAGTCATGAACTGAACTAAAAAAACACATTAAATACACTTCATTGTAAAAGGTGTCTTTGTGATTAAATAACTCAATACTGTAGTCACAATAATATGGCAATAAAGATCTTCTACCTTCCTGTTAATCAAATGCTACCAAAATAGATAGAAAATACAACCTGAAACACATCATCATCTAGCTCAATAGGACCAAGTCTTATTAATATTAACTGCTACATTTTACTAATACTGTATTGCTACATTTTATTGTTAGACATGACAAACACTAGTCTGTACAATAGATATTCATGCCATGCTATCAGCCAACACTAGCCTGATAAGGCTTGAACAACACAATGTACAGTATCTTTACAGTCTAAACAACTATATTATCTCAATATACTATGCACATTGCTACTTCTTATCTTGTGACAAAACTAAAATTGAAGAATTATTGTTACATTTTAATCCATGCCTTTAAAAAGTATACAATGTATATACATATATATACAATGTATATTGCTACAATGTCTATATATGTTGTTACAATGTATATGATTTTGAACAAATCTGCTAAGATGATGCAATTCAAGCAAAGGAAATGTAGCAACATTAGTAACATTTTACTCCCACCAGGCATTGAAAAGAAGCAATGTTTAGTAACAAAAATTGTCATGCCAGATGATAAAATGTAGCAATATTAGTAAGATTTTTTCAAGATGATAAAATATAGCAAAGTTAATAAGATCTTTGTTGAGTCAGACAGTAAAATGTAGCAACGTTAGTTAGATTTTAGTTGAGCTAGGTGATAGCAATGTTTAGAATTTTTGTTGAACAAAATTACATTTTGTTACACTCAACCGGCTAAGCTTCCATAGTACATTTGTATTTTTTACCTATTCCTGTGATTATTTCATTAATTAACAGGAAGTGTATACCTGGATGCCAAACCTAATATTTGCATATCGATCAGCGCAGATCATTTTAATTAACTCAGTAACAGCGATGTCGGTTTTACTAAAGAAAGACATACAATATATGTACTACACACTATAGGTGACATGACAACTAACAGCCATATGTCACCTCAAAACTGAAAAGAGCTTTCAATAAAATACTCCGATCATTGAACAATACTTAGTAACGCTAACACTACCCTTAAATACTTCCCTGGTTATTCAATTAATATATCTAATAGGTAAAGCAGTGTTTTCAACAGTTTTTAAAGCCCTGGTGACTGAAACTGGAAATCTGGTCAAATTAACAATTTCCGATAACTTTAACCATTGAAAGGAATGCAGAATAAAAGTGTCTGGAACTCAGGTAGACGTACTAACATCTACTTAACACCCTTTTAAAAAGATAATGTTACTCTGTGTTTACATTTTAGCTATATTTAACTTGTTATTACGTAAATCATTTTGGATTTACCAAGAATCGTTTTTTATACTATTTGTTCAGGAAAGTCAGATTTTTCATAGCTACTATACTACATGTACATTATATTTCATAAAATGAAAATACATCAATCTTTTCAGAATCAAATTCTTAAGTGTGTTCAATAAACGGATATCAGTCCAAATACAAAGAATACCCACTGTGTGGGAAGACGAGAATTTCGAAGAGATGTGTATGAGTTTGCTACGAAATGACACAAAATTGCATAAGTTGAATTTAAAACCTTTTATTCTACATTTCAGTCAAATTTGTATTTCAGTTTGTCCATTTTCTTGCTACATTGATTTATATCGTGACAATTATTTATCTATCTTTAGTAATAATCTAAGCAAAAAAATTCTTAAATAAATCCATTGTTGACATTTTTAAAATTAAAATCTGTACAAGGAAAGACACAAATTGATTAAATAAATTTAGACAGGAATTGAGACCTGATTTGTTTGTGTGTACTATCTGATAGCCAACACTAAGTCATTGCATAACTTCTATGCTAGGCTTTGAAATACCAAGATACAAGAAAGAAGTAATCACCCAAAGTAACAACAATCACACATATTATGCCAACAGAAGATACAGATAGTTAAGACTTTTAATCACACAACCAACCCTCTTTCTATCTATCTTAGTATCTATAATGTTATCAGACTGAAGGAAATCACCACAAAAACAGAGTATTTATAAATTGATAGTACATGTTTCTCATTGACAATTATGAAGACACCAGGAGATACGAAATGTAGATACTATTAAATACAACTACATTTGTAATCTCTTTTTCTGTGATTTTTCAATAAAAGAGAGACTATATTTGAAGTATTTGTAAAAAAAAATTTCAGTTTTCTCCACTACCCCAACCCCCCTCCTCCTTCCCACAAACACACCTCAAAGAATCAATTTCTATTGTCTAAAGATTAGTCTCACCCTCCACCATTAATTTTGATATATTTCAGTGTTACTTCAAACCACCCAACCCCCGACCCTACCCCAACCCCCTACTCCAACCTACATGTATAACAATTACATTTCCATTCTCTGAATAGTTCATGCCCCCCACATTCCTCTGGTGTGTCTTACAGCGAAAACAGGGTTAGTGTGGTATTTCAGTGATGTGTCATAGATGAGTCTGTCATCTTGCAAAGAGTCAATATTTTCTAGGTTTGGATGCTGATTTGCACATTAAAAGTGACCTACGACCCTAAGAACAATAAATTGTGTGTGTGTGTAAATAATCCCCTTCCTATTTAGTGGAGAATAAACGTTCATACACCCACGGAGGTAGAATCAAGTATGTACAAAGTACCTGTACCTACAGAGTACACCAAATTGGAATGCTAGTAGCAAAACAATGACATAAAAATGAATACAGTTATGACCAAATTCTGGAGAAGAAAATATGTTCATGTGAAAATCAACAAACTGTTCTGAATTTTTAACACATCGTATTTAGGTTTAATGTTTACTTCATGTAGTACTGTTGACTATCATACCAGAGTTGGAAGGCAGCTATGGAATTTCCATCCACTGGTAAATTTATCAGAGTATTTTCAATGATTTTAAAACAACCCTCGGCATTGATCAAATTAATGTATGCTTTACAGACACTTTATTTGAATATTACAATATAATAGATTATACATTCAAACTATTGAAACTTTCAGAAACCATAACAGTGTATGTGTTGTGGTACAAGTTATTAGTGCATGAATTTTAACTTCTCGGGTTTAGCCAAGTGAACCATTTCAGCTACAGTTTTGATTGATTTGATTCCATTGGTCTAACAGACTACCACCTTATAAATTTGGTAGTCAAGATACAATGTCATCCATGTGCCTTGGACTACTACTGCTAATACCATAGTCCTGATACAATGTCATCTATGTGCCTTGGACTAAATTTGGTAGTCTATAATGATTTTTATAAAGTAGTCAATGTGCAAAATGGACTACTTCTAATTTGGTAGTCTCTAATTTCAAGCCATGTCAGTACAACATGAACATCAGATTCTACCTTTATGACACAAATATGAATTAATGGGTACATGTACATGTACATAATCATTACAATTTGCCATTTTTAAGTGTTATCACTTGCTAATAAACTTTAAATTAGGTGCTTTACGTTTTGTACTTCACAGGTTCAGAAATTATTCCCTTCATATTTCACCCCACAGACCTTTTCTTTTGGGGAAAGGTGGGGGGGGGGGGGGGCTCCAGGGGGTTACAGATTAATAAACCATGACGTCTTGGATCATAATGTACACATGTAGAGAGCCAGCAGGTGTTACATTTGTGTAATACATTTATGCCTGGGTGATTTGGAATACAGACTGACAATGTAGAACACCATATTGATTCAAAATTATTATTATGCAAATTGTGCAACACAGCCCTTGAGGTTAAATTCTGCATGCAAAAATTACAACCCTTTCAAAGTTTGGCATTGCATCAAATATTCTTTCAAAAACAGCTTTTAAACAGAAATCAGATATATTTAGATAAAAAGAAGTTGTTGTTATCAATATGTATCACAGTGGTAGGGGTATTTTTTATTGTGATGGTGGTGGTAAACCAACATAATTCTAACAATGAGGCACAAAAATTGTATGACATGGTCTGGACATGATTATTATGTCATTTTCATGATGTCGGTTGACATGGAGACGTGACTCGTTGCCAAGCAACAAGACAAGGAGTGCTGGCATTTTAGTACATAATGTCAATTTACTCTACTGATATTTACACCAGCAATTGACAACATGGACTTCAAGTTCAACTCACTAGACAAGCGTTACCTAGTACCATTACACGTGGGGTCATTTTAAACTTACTACGACTTGCAAATGACCAAAAATCAGATTGATTCAAATATCAAAATATCTGTTTTATTACACCAGACATCATACAACCAGGATTTCCACTATACATGTTCATGGTCTTATTTTCCGCTTCCGTTTAACTACACAACACGACAATGTATTCCTAAAGATTGCCGGAAATGTGGCTTTCAAGTACGGTCATTCAAACTGCAAATTGTGCACTTGACTTTCTAGAACACGTCCCACATAATTGCGACATTGTAACTTATACGTTCACACCATCGTGCAATATACTGTTGACGCACGCATTTTTCATTGACACTGCACACTCCCCGTCAATATGATGTCCGCGGCCATCATACGTACACATAGGTTTACCGTTACCGGTACTTAAATTTCAGATCGAACTGTCTTGATTTTTTAATGACTTCTTGTAAAACTATTGCAGCTGGATAAAAAGATCGTACTTACGTTTTCCCACTGATATGAGTGGTGGGGCGACATCTTGGTCAGGTTTTGGAGAATCTGGTTTGTTCGCTTCTTTCTCAGACGGTCCCCCATCAGCTCCCGGACTCTGCCGTTGCTTGTTATCGTCGTCGGCCATAGTCTGATTTCGTCTTTTTCTTGCTTCTTAGACCATGAAAATACTACTAAGCGACAACTACCAGTAATCTCCTGTCTTACCGGCGTGCAACTTATCTACTTGTTGCTGTATTTAAGGTACAAAGAACTAAATTCACCGGCTTGTCTACAGAATCATGTAAAGTTTTCTGAAGTCCTTGCACCTTGGAAATCATACGGTGCTAATCTATTATGCAAATAAGGAGAGCTTCGACATTCATCCTCGTCAAATAGTTCGCCAAAACTCAAGTACAATGCGAAAAAAAAATCCGTAAAAATGCTGAAAAATCCCTTATCTAGATAACTTTATATATCTGTGGAAAATTAAAGACTTCTATAAAACTATGACAATTTTTTTCGCGACTACTAAGTTTCAGCGGATTGATCTATAAAGGAGTGAGATGTCAAAGTCTGGTGCCGAGCGATCACTATAGTGACAGCAAGTTGTATACAAACTATTGTTCACTGAAGGGTATTCAGGCGCACTGTTTCATACCGCCTTTGTTATTTAGTGAGTACATTATGTCGCCGCTCGAAGGGCATTACGTTCCTTACAAAACCATGGGGTCGGACATATTAGCATTTCGAAATGACAACTATTTTACAGTCGTAAGGCTCATTTTGATCACCGACCCTGAAATCATGGGACACTCCAAGTAGGCCAATAAATGGAGTTGTAGACAGTGAACATATAATAAAGTTAGTGACTTTGCGTCGTACATTTGTAATTCGGCTTATAACTTTGTACTACTACTACTAATATATAATCACTAGCCGACAGCGATCAGTGTCGCAGATAGAAAGTCACAGTGCACCTGCCAACAGGTGTCTCGAATCTAGGTGCATGTCGCCACATGAAGGCGCTCCGCGGCGCGTTAACTCCGGGGGTATAGATTTTCTAGTCGGCCATAAATATAAATACGAGATCTAAAGTAAAGTACACTATTTTTACAATGGGTTTAGTTATCCTTTAGTGTTTCGTTGTAATCTCAGTGAACTTTAAACATTTTAGCCTAGTAAAAATAAAATCAATATTTATTCCAATTACAAACACCCTTTAGCCTTCACACAGGCTAAAACATTTTTAGCAAACGTCGAAATAGACGAAGTAACACTGCAAGATTAGTGTACTGTAAAGAGCAGAAGAAACTGGCTAGAAAGCAAGAAACACAAATGAATTGAAGCTAACAGATCAATGTTTTTAATGATTATTATTACAATAATTCTTTTGAGATTACACTGACGTAGTACGTAGCTGTTTATTTATTTGATATCCTTAATCATCCACATTTGTTATCACATACGCGAATTCGTTGCGGCACTGGATATTGGAATGAAACCCTTACATGTATTTGCATGTAAAGCGCTAGTTAATTAATTCTGAGACTAGACAATTTCAATACACAACCTTTATTATACTTCATGATCGACGTGGGACATAAATTATTTTTATAAACCAGTTTTCATTTAAACAAATTGGACTAGATTATGATAATAGATGTCACAATGAGATTGGTTCTGCATGATAACAACATATTTAGAATGACATTAGTCCCCTGGGATATTAATGTTTTTATAAATCTCATAATCCTCAAATGTTTTGAGGTTTTTTTCACTTTTAGTTTATTTAAACATGGAAGTTGGACAGGCTTTTTTTTATTACGTTTACCCAACTGTTTCGCAATAACTCGAGATCACTGGTTGTAAAGCTCATTTCAAAATGTCAACAAATTGAATTCATCACATAAAAGACCACAGTTGTGTTTTTGTAAATATATCTTATTCAAATGAAAAATGATAGACTTAAAGCGCGACTTGAGTAATATTGTAAATCTACACAGTCACCTACATATGGTCCACTTCAAAACATGAAGGCCCTATTTATAGAACTATCGTTATTTTGAGTTTATAGAAGATTCAGTTTAATGTACACCAAATTGTCTCTGAAATCGAAATGTTATGGTTTGTTTTTTTGTTTGATTGCAACTTATCTAAAAATCCTATTATTGCACCCCCTGCCACAGTCTTGTTCAATTCCTTATCCTCGAGAGTGTTAAATGTATGATGTAGACCCAGGGACGTATATACGTCCCTATAGCTAGCTGGTAGAACTGAGGCTGCAGGCTGGGTTTTGCGGATGGTCGCGACCTTGCAAGCGTGCTGGGCCACCGGCACACCACGAGTTGCACACATGACAGAGAACGCTGGTTAGTTCAACTACCCAGTCTCTAAAGGAGGCTACACGAGTTTCTGTCCAGTTCCCAGTTTCACCTTTGTGTAATAATGAATTGCAATCTATTTTCAGACATTGAAAGATTAACGGATGGACTTCTGATAAAAAAGTTGGAACTGGGAGAAGGCTTGACACCTGTTGCTGTACATAACTTAGGCTCCAATACACCAATGTACGTAGTTGAAAGTCCTCCATATTTGCAAAGAATGTATTTTTTGTCAACTGATTCAGGTCATTAACTGAGGGATATCGTGTTGTGTAATTGTTGATGAAATTTCACAGCAACATATATTTTGACAGTTCAAATCGTTTTAATTTGGCGTCACGTACGGTAATTACAAATCAAGCTTACGAAACTCAATACCAAACAAATGTAGAGGATACTAGAAACCACAAAAGACACTATTTATTACCTACGTGTAATTTACATACACACAAAGTCAGCAATAAATGAGGGTGTTCGTATTGTTCCAACAACAAACGTACAGAGGCGTAGTAGTTAATTCAAAACAATGAACATGATGAGTATCTTGACAACAGGGTGATGAATTTATCAAACATCGATCCGTTGATAACACGCAGGCCCGGCCCTATCATCATCACCTTAGGGGTCCCCCACTACAGCTATATGTCCGAGTAGGTTGACAGTATAGAACTGAAGCCAGTCAACCTGGAAACAGAACACATCACATGGATATATCGACATAAGTCTAACACCTCTAAAACCTGGCTGAATTTGACAGTTTGGTTCGACACATAATCTTATAGTAACTACTTTTTTGGTCTGATTTTCATTGCTTGTGATATATTAATCTTAAAAAGTTAACGTTGCAATTTGCAAATGTGATTGATTTGTTTTGATTATATGCAATTTGTAATTAACGCCTTCTGATCTCTATTGTTTTTTTTCATTTCTTAACAAATGTTACCTGATTTTGAACTAATACTACATAGCATGACTTCTCCAGTATAGCCGACCTAGCATTGTTTACCTAGCATTGTTTACCTAGAATTGTTTACTTTTAACATATCGATCTAAGTGATCAATCGCACATTTAAATACTGCAATTTGTTTTCTTATCACATATATATTTAAATTGTTGATTGATAAGTTAAATATATTTGATAGAAATCATAGATCACGTTTGAAAGACGATATCAACTGAATTAACTAAAGCAACAAACGAAACAAAAAAGTTGTCAATTTGTTTATTACACATTCTCTTCCATCCCCAATCAGACGGCCACGGTTTAATAATTTAATGGTTTAGTTTCCCAGTGCATGCCACGCCTCTTTCCAATATGCTAGAGTTGACACGAATGTGAATTAGTAGGTTCTATAACAAATACGACGGAATTGAAAACCCATAAAATCAACATTCTAGTGGACGTGTCAATTTTGACCTGTTGAAACGCATGTCTTATATATTTAACTTTCGAAATCATTATTTTGTTGATATACTTTTATATGTTATTACTTGTTTATTACGACCAAAATACGTTAACTTTGTGTGATCACAATCACGATACGTGTACCGCCCCTGGCTACGAGTCACCAGAAATTGAAGTGGTTGAGACATTCTGTCCCATTTTGTCGAGACTACACTACGTTTTTCTGACCCATAGGCTACTATACTACATAGATGTGTAAAGAAAATTCCGAGTTTATATATGTAGTTATGGATGAGAGTACTGCTGGAATAAATTCTTTATTGTGTCAGTTAAGAAAACTACATTTCTTCATTCGATTGTTTTGGTGCTAAAATAAACTCGTAAATATATCAACTAGAGTAATAATAGTAACAAAATAAATTAAACTAAACGTAAAATTTATTAAACGTATAAATGTCTGACCATTGGCATATTATTACGTGGGTGGTTACTGTATGCTAGTTACTAAACACACATCGTTCTACATCTTTACATTACATATCTTTCATATACATGTAGTTTTCAGAAGAGTAGCTATCCCGCTGTGGAGTTTCGCAAAAACTCCACAGGTGTTGGTAACATCACAAAAGACAAACGCATCATGCAAAATTAAACAAAATTATAGAATTAAATAGAAATAACTGGTTATTTTATAATCATGTTATGTTTTTATAACTCCCCACAGTCCCCATGTAGTTGAGGAACATGACAATATTAAGTTCCGTTCTGTCATTATAGGTCTATGCCATGGTACCAATTATAAAGCGCTTTTAACACAGTGCGGAAAAGTGATATATACAATAATATAAAAGTATGTTATCATTACTTATATATACAATTTTCTGAGCAGCTTAAATATTTAAGTGTAGAATCGAAGAGCAGGAAAATGTAACAGTGGTTGCCATGGCTTTGAGAAAAACAAAACAAAACAGAGCAGATCAAGCAGCGATGGATGTATACGTGTTTGATTTCTACGGAATTATTTCTACACCAGATATGATACTACAACGAGACAGTCATGCGAAACAGCACCAGTGTGGTCCAGATATTGCGCAGCGCCACCAACGACCATGTACTGAAATGGTCAAGCAACAAATATCTGAGATGCTTTGGTACTAGTACTCTCGGAAAATGTTTTATAATGGTGGGGAAAATGGCGATAGTGACATCTAATGGACTAATACATTCCCCAGTACATATGCGTTATTCAAAGTAAACAAATCTCATCCCTGCATTCTCCATCTGTCGCTTCATTTGTTTGTGGCGAAAAGATAAAGAATGTTTTAGGCCAAGCAAAATATTTGTACATGTACTTCCAATGACCTAACTGTAACTGATTATCCACATCAAAATTTAGACAATAAGCAAAGTTTGATTTTGATAATCAGCACACTGTAATTTAGACCATCAGCACACTGTAATTTAGACCATCAGCACACTGTAATTTAGACCATTAGCACACTGTAATTTAGACCATTAGCACACTGTAATTTAGACCATCAGCCCACTGTAATTTAGACCATCAGCCCACTGTAATTTAGACCATCAGCACATTGTAATTTAGACCATCAGCCCACTGTAATTTAGACCATCAGCCCACTGTAATTTAGACCATTAGCACACATTGATCCCAACACTTGGCAGACTACTATTCAAACTATAGAGACATGTGTGGACATTCAAAATATGATTTATTTCAATAAATTTTTTTCAAACGATACGTAAAAATCACAACACAATTTAAATGGCAATAACAGACAAGAACAGTACGAATGACATATGGCAACCAGTGTATCACCACCTCTTCACCACCACATACATCATAATTATTACAAAGTGTATTATGGCAACCAGTGCATCACCACCTCTGTACCACCACATACATCATAATTATTACAAAGTGTATTACCATCTCTGTGCCACCATATACACAATGCTTTTTTGTTACAAGTTACATACATGTAAGACAAAATACAGACACTGATAGCATGCAAGCAGATAAAATGATACATTTGATCTCAATGTGAATGCAAAACAAAACTTTTGTTGTCGGATGAATCAAGGAAGATTCAAACAAAGTGAACAAAGTGTAACATTTCATGTGCATGTATATTATCAGTGCCTGTATTTTGTTTGTGTAATTTGTAACAAAAAATGTTGCATGAGATGTAAAAAATATTGTAACTTAAACTCTATAGTCTTTCTAGTTTGGTAGTAAAAGCCCATATGTGACGAATCACATTTGTCAAAATCTGTTCACCTCAACACAAGTATCTGACAACTTCTGTACTTTAATACACACAGAGAGGTCATGTCTACCACTGACTTATTGCCCATTGCATTCATTCATTCATTCATTCATACATACACAATCACAGGTATAAATATGTCTATATCTATACATACACTTTGAAGACACTAACGACACCAAAACAGAAATAAGAGCTATATACAGAAAAATGTTAAAAGAATGGCAATTAAGATGAATTAAAGCGATTTCAACTACACTACTAGGTTAAACAGTACAGCTAAAATGATTTATATGCAACGAGAATTTACTCCATGATCTATATATTATTACTATCTAAGTAAAAATCAAACAGTTTTGATCATCGTGACAGTCAGGGATATATCCACATTACTTCAACTTACAAAACATGCTCCAAAAAACTTGGCAAAAATATACACATTTTTTTTTTTTTACAAAGCCTTGAGACGCTGTGAGAGCTTGGTACTTCAGTGGTAGTTATTTCAGTGTTCCAAGATGTTCTCTGAAAACTAAGGTTTGAAACTATTGCTATCATACAATGGAAATCAACCAAGCTGCAAAACATGGAAAGGATACACAAGTTTTTTGGTTTTTTTTACAAATAGGCATGGTGGAAATGAATCTCACATCAAAGCTTTCCTACAACCCATAACACCAAAGTAAAGTGTTTTCTGTTTGTACCCCAATCGTTTATAGCATCCATATCAAGTGTAAAAGTACACCATTACATTTGACCACATTAGAAAGGCCACATGCTTGGCTTGTAAATAAACCAATTGAAAAAGTATACTTTTACACTTGATGTGTGAATGCTATAAACAAGTGTAGCACTCACAGAAAGTGCTTTACTTCAGTGTTACCTGTTGTACAGTATGTTGAGTTCACTGTCAACAAATCTACACCATTGAGTGCTCATATTCCCTTGTGTGACGATTTCTACAACCAGACCACAGATGGTTAACGACTTTTTTTCTATTCTATTCACAGTAGGAATTTTCGATACCAGGTTTATATCAAGTCAGTCCATTTCATTTTTACAGCTTGATAAATTTTCACTGTACATGAAATCAAAACAAGGTTTACTGTGTTTTACCATGATGACTAATCTGTAACTTCCTAAACTTTTGAAATTTGTAATTTTTGATGTTTTAATGAACTTCATAATCAAAACTTCCCTATACAATATAAATACAATAAAAGCCAGTTAACCTAAAACAAATCTTGGTAGACTAAAATCTTACTAACTTTGCTACATATTACCATCTGGACAAACAAAAATCTTATAACACTGCTACATTTTATCGTCTGGGTAGACAAAAATTATACTAACATTGCTACATTTTATCATCTGGACAAACAAAAATCCTGCTAACATTGCTACTGCAACAGTTTATCATCTGGCTCAAAAATTGCTACATGTTATTGTTTATCTTGACAAATATCTTACTCACATTACTTATCTTATCATCAGGCTTCACAAAAATCTCATTAATATTGCTTAAACCTATCGTCATCTGTCATGACAAAATCTAAGTACAATTGTTACAATTTAATCTATTGACAAGCCTTAAACAGTACATGTTGTTACAATGTATATAATTTGGTGATAACAAAGCTCACACAAAGGAAATGTAGCAATGTTGGTAAGATTCTTGTTGCACTTCACCATTAAATGTAGCAATGTTAGTAAAGCATTTTATTGAGACACAAATAAATGTAGCAATATTCTCTAAGATTTTTGTTGAACTTGCAAAGGTTGTATATCAGCTTAACTGGCTTCTATTGTATGGTATACACCTACCTTGGCAATAAAGTTATCCTGTTAGTTAATAATTTTTGTGTTTTAACCATATATATATTATGTCTTAATTATCATCTCCCTTATCAGAAAGTGGAGGAAATATTTCTCAAACATTGGTGGAATAGAAATATTTCAGTTCATTACAATGCATTGCACAGTTAAATATTCTCATATGTCTGTTTAAAAACCAAGTTTTTTTAATTTTGTTCTTATATTAGCAAACTCTCTTCTATCATTTAAAAGTTTTCAATAAATATGTACAAACAGTTGTGCTTACCACGCACCACGGTCGACCGGTCAGAATGATACGGCATGGGAGGTGGGATGGTTTGAGAAATTGATGTAGAACAAATCTGAGGAGGCAATGGCATTATGTAAAATTTGGGAAACGATGGACTGCCCTCTGGGTCAGCCACTGATGTTCTATGGCCAAGTATGGTGTGAAAGTGATCCATGCTGTTGGCCTATACATGCCGGTGTTGAACTAGTATAAATTTGAATGATTGTTCATCTGTTATCATTTCAAACAGTGTGTGAGAGAGATCTTCTAAGAATTCTGAAAAGATCTCAATTACGAGTAATACTGGGTTATTCCATGTTGACATGTCTGTCAGTAGTGTCTGTACCTGTGAATAGTGATCCTATCTCATTCATGTGGTTCCACTTGATGAAGTACCATTCAGGTAATGATAAGAGGCAATCGACTCATTAGTCTGAAACAGTTTGCTGACCAAAACTGTACTTTCAACAGAAAAATGCTGCAAGTACAAATTACCCCTCCCCCAATTACCCACGCTGGCATTAACATATCACAGGATTCTGTTACTATTACAACATCATCACACATGTTTCTCCAAACCAATGCAGTACATTTCACTAGAAATACTTCGTAACCATGATTGTATGTACCTGGACTGTGCTATCATTTGCATTCAGCTATGCAATATTTGGGTATTGCATGGCAGTGCAAGCACCAATAGTTATGCATGCATCCTGATGAAAGTTACAGAGATTTGTGGGGCAGACTTCTTAAGCATTGGAATCTTATCATGAGATAAACTCTGAATGTTTCCATTAAATTGACTCTTGTTAAAAAAAAGTCTTCAAGTTGACGTTCTGAAGAAAATGCCAAAGTTCTTTCTATCAGAGATCTAGAGCCTCTCTCAATAAAGTTGCCATGTCTGTAGCACTATCATCATCATCTGAAAGAAAACAAAAATATAAAATACATTTTATTTGGGCAAGTATTTTGATTACATGCATGTAGTGGAGTTGTGGTTAAGAGTGGTTAGCTTGGAAACCACAGGTTGCACGTTCTAGCCTCATCGCTGTCGTTTGTTTCTGAATGATTATTAAGGTCCTTGGACACATGACTGTGCCCCAATCAATCCTGCTCTATAATTGGGTACCTGGTAGGATAGATGTTGCAATGTGAATGCTTTAATCCTATTCGCTTATAGACGTTGCAATGGATTGTATGCTCACCAGGGAGTTGAGGAAGTATATGGGGCTATTGTGTCACTATAGATCCATGCCAGGGGTAATAATGGTGAAGCGCTTTGAGCAAAGTATGAGAAAGTGCTATATAACACTAACACTAGTATTATTATTATGCATGTGCAGTGTTAAATACTTGTCAAGGTTGGTTCATCAATAGAACCTGATCCCCGAGTTTGAAACAAGATCATGAGGTAAAGTGAATTTACTAACCTGTGTTATTTGTTGTCATATCTCTTTCCAATCTAAGTTTTCCCATTGCACATCTCAGTATGGCTTCTTCTATAGTGTTCTTGCTGACCAATTTGACCACAGTCACGTCCCTGTGTAGAAACCAATACAATGCAATCATCATCACATACAAAATCTTTAAGAAATGATGCCATCAGGGCAATTGCTAAGCACTCATATACCAGTAGAATGGCTAAGTACACACATTTGACAGTTGATAAGGTTATTATCATGGTTGCTAGGGATTTCAATTAATAATTTTGCAGTTACTCTCTCTGTTATGGTTTCTAGAAATTTTAAGAGATAATTTCACAGTTGATATCAAGTCAAAATAAAAAATCATTTTCTGAGACACGAATTATCAAAGTGCAACTTTAGTTTTGCTTCAAAATTCATCTTCCATCCTATTAAAAATAATAGTTTTAAATAAGATACCTTGTTTGTCCAACTCTATGACACCTGTCTTCAGCTTGTTTATCGTTGTAAGGATTGAAATCAATGTCATGGAGTATAACTTGGTTAGCTGCTGTAAGGTTAATGCCAAGTCCACCAGCTTTGGTTGATAGCAGGAACACAAAGATACTATCATCATTGTTGTACTTGTCTATTAGTTCCAACCTGTAAAATAACAACCATGGCACAATAACCTGTAAATAACAACCATGACACAATAACCTGTAAAATAACAACCATGGCACAATAACCTGTAAATAACAACCATGGCACAATAACCTGTAAATAACAACCATGGCACAATAACATGTAAATAACAACCATGGCATAATAACCTGTAAATAACAACCATGGTACAATAACCTGTAAATAACAACCATGGCATAATAACCTGTAAATAACAACCATGGTACAATAACCTGTAAATAACAACCATGGCACAATAGCCTGTAAATAACAACCATGGCACAATAACCTGTAAATAATAACCATGGCACAATAACCTGTAAATAACAACCATGGTACAATAACCTGTAAATAACAACCATGGCACAATAACCTGTAAATAATAACCATGGCACAATAAAGAGTAAATAACAACCATGGCACAATAACCTGTAAATAACAACCATGACACAATAGCCTGTAAATAACAACCATGGCACAATAAACAGTAAATAACAACCATGGCACAATAACCTGTAAATAACAACCATGGCACAATAACCTGTAAATAACAACCATGGTACAATAACCTGTAAATGAAAACCATGGTGCAATCACCTGTAAATAACAACTATGATGTAATAACATGTAAATAACTACCATAGCCCAATAATCAATTAATAACATCCATGCAACAATAACTTGTAAATAACATCCATGCCACAATAACTTGCATCAGCTTACCTTTCACTAACAGGTGTTCTACCATCCAGTCTTAGGTACTTATATTTGTTACTCTGCATATAGACTTCAACAATATCTAACATCATGGTGAATTGACTGAACAGTAACACCCTGTCTCCCTGTGAAAAACAATACCAGAGATTCAAAACACACTTCCAATTTATTATAATGAGCCAGTCAAGGCACAAGAAATTCAGAAAGTGAATATCAAGTGTACTTTTAAAGTGTGAGTAATTATACAATTTATACAATGACCTCTGTAATAAGAATGATCAGATGTAGGGGACGGCCAGCGACCAAGAAGAAATAACATGTCACACAAAGTAAAATTCAAGCAAAAAGTGAAGGTAATAACGAACGAATAACTCAATGTTATGTTGGATTTTTATCAGACTGCATGTTGATATACCCCTTGGAAAAGAGACACTACACATCGATAATATCTAGTATAATCTAATCTAATCTAATCTAAAATAATTCATAACATGTCAGACTTCAGAGGTATAGTGCTTTTCAATGGCGCCAATAACATCATAAATACTGACCCGTTTCTTCATATCTGGCAGGAGCTTGTCCAGCATGAGAAACTTCCCTGAGTTAAGGAGTACTGATTTAGGCAGCACATGTCGTTTAAGGTGACAATACATATTGCACAGGTTGTGTAGTTCAAAATCAGACATAACGCTCATGTCTTCAAATATCAAATGAGCGTTAGCATCACAATGACTGGGTTCCTGTTTAAAGGAAAACAGACAGACTGGAATATTATGGAATGGCTGTGGAGATGAGAAATGGAAGTAAATGAAACAGACATACTGGAATATTATGGGATGGCTATAGAGATGAGAAATGGAAGTAAATGAAACAGACATACTGGAATATTATGGGATGGCTATGGAGATGAGAAATGGAAGTAACTGAAACAGACAGGAATATTACGGGAAATGGAAGTAAATGAAACACATACTTGAATATTATGGGATGGCTGCGGAGATGACAGTAATTGAAACAGAACATTATGGGACTATGGAGCTAGGTGCATTATGGCAGCAACTGAAACAGACTATTATGGGATAGCTAACAAGGTGTGATATGGCAGTAATTGAAACAGAATATTATGGGATGGCTGTGGAGAAAAGATATAAGTAATTTAAACAGATATACTGGAATATTATGGGATGGCTGTGGAGCTGAAATACGACAGTAATTGAAACAGAATATTATGGGATGGCTGTGGAGATAAGATAGTACTTGAAAGAGACAGACTGGAATATCATGGGATTGACGTGGTTATGTGAGAAAATAGAAGTACTGAATAGTTTTTCACTTCTTTGAATATATAGTATTGTGCATATTAAACACTTATAATGGTAAGAAAGAATACACAAACACATTACTTTGTTCAAAAGGAGATACGATTCCATTACTGTGATTGTCTGTTTGATTACAACTCGACTCACTCCCTACTTCCCATGTTAGTCACACAAAGCATGATAATATCAGAAGTTAATGTCTGAGCTCCATAGCCCAGGGTAGCCTTTGGTGAAAATTTCAAATTTAGCACAGATGCTTAATCAGTTTTGTTTGTCAAATTTGACTGTCAAGGTTGTATAGCATGACCCTGACTTTTACAAGGAAAATTGCCGATACCTCAGAAATTTTCTGGAACTGACTGGTTATGACTAAAACTTACCTTCAACATAAGTTTTGACATCTTTTTCAGTTTGTCATCGTTATAGTGATGGCGATGTAGTAAAGTGTGATTAGCCATTTTACGTAACTGCATCATAGCACCTGCTAGTTTACCAGCATCTGATGAACCTCGTAGTGATGACGATAACTTGATAATTAGGTTATTATACTGTTCCTGTTGACTGTCCGATAAAGAACACTTCTCTACACGGTCATGTTTCTTAGGAAGTTGTTTTAACACCTGTCAAATTGAGCACAATATGCAAATGAAACAATCTCATTGATTAGTGGGTCATGTTTCTTTGGAAGTTGTTTTAAGTTGGTACATGTTATTTGGAACTCAAAAATCCTCTGCGATTCCTTTCTGGCTTTGTTTTTTTCAAAATGTTTTCAACGTTAGTGGGATTAGGAGTGTCAGAGAGAAGCAAACAACACTGCCATCACAGTAAGACAAAATAGAGAGAATATTTGACAGACAAACACAACAACCACAAAATATTGGTACAAAAAGGCTAAAATCCAGTTTACAGTTGATTTACAATAATAATCTAGCCTTGAACGAAAATGTTTACATAGATGTTGATAGATTATTAGTATTGGTTTCAAAGTTAGTCTCCACGTTTACTTCACTTGTGGAAGTGTACAACGAAGTAATTGAAGATTTTACATCTTATCACAGTTGGATACTGATAATACAGATACACAGTCTATGTCTTTGCATGAATGAATAAACAACTTTAAACAAGGAGTTTTCTGCTTTTCCTTGCCTGAGTCTTGCTTTTTTTCAGAGATATATGCTCATCAATTTTGTGTTTGAATGAGTCCTTTTTAAATACCTGCAAACTATATTTATAATTAAAAAGAATGCACATGTTTAAAGTAGAATTATACTATTGTAGCAGCCATATCATTAAAAAAATTACTGGACTAGTATTTCCAGACAAGGCAACTACTAATTGTGTGTACCCTGGTGTTTACTGCTGATATTCTACGGTTTAGTGTAACTTCAACAATGTCTGTCACTGTTGTAGCACATCTGCGTACAAGGTTGGAAACCAATACTAGTAATCTAACAATATCTATGTAAAATTTTCAGTTCTAGGCTAGACTAATTCAACTGTAAATGATGGAGCAAAGCTAAGATAGTTAAATACTTACATCTATTTTGATCCGTCTAAGTACAAATGGTTGCATGATTCGTTTAGCGTTAGCAATTTGATCACGTTGAAAATGACTCTTTTCGTTTTCATCATGACTACTGTTTACCTAGAGGAAAGATCAAAGAAAATTAAAAAAAAAAATATATTGAGAAACATAAACTAACTGTAAACAATGACAACATGACACAATATGAACGGATAAGCACAGTCATGCAGTGTTTGATTATTGCTATCAACTTGCATGTGATTTGACGTGATAAAATAGCTCCTAGTAACTTGCTCAGCATTGACATCTTGTACTACAAGGCCTACTGCACTTGACATGTGTTCAATCATTTTGAGGATTCCATGCAAGGATTTATGGGAAAACCTGGCCATGACATCACAACATATTATCAATACAACAAGTCTTCATTGATGCCATTTCCCAACATTTCAACTTTGTAATTCATGTCCTGAATTTTTTATGACAAATATGGCAGCCAATCGGTCATTATCAAGACAGTCATGGAACAAAGCAATGTGCATATGTGGACTACTGTATCTGACATTTGTGCCATGTTTTGTTCATCCACTAGGAACTATAAATATATGAGTATTTGTGATGTCATCACAAGAGGTATTATTAGACAGACTTACTGATGTAAAGATCCTTTTCAGATGAGCTGTACTTCCGTCAACAAGGAATATTTGTGGCATAAGGAAACACAACAGAGACATCAACTCAAGTAAATTATTTTGTAGAGGTGTACCTGTCAGAAGAAGTCGTCTGTCGGCCTGAAAGAAAGAAAGAAAGAAAGAACTTAAACTTTACAGCTGTGTTCACGTACTGGACTGCAGCACTTCTGATTTGTAATATTTTGTAGTAGAGTGATCAGATGTTGGTGCAGATTAGAGGGCTAGTAATTCCATCGTACAAGATACTGTTGCTTTACAAAAAGATATAATATTTTGTGATGGTACTACAGTAGGCCCACATGGTTACAGTGTCGTGTATGCAAATGAACATATGACTTACATTTGCATATTCATTATGGTATTTGCATATTAAAATATTTGCATATCTATTATGGTATTTGCATATCCATGATAAAATCTAAGATATTTACCTTTATTTTCATCAGATTCCTATACCGCTGAGAGTTCATGTTCTTCAACATATGGGCCTCATCTAGTATTATATAACGTAAATGTATTTTCTTAAATAGACCTCTGTCTTCTGGGGTATTCATACACATGTTATATCTGAAAAAATGAAATGGGAAGTGTCAAATCTTTTCAAGTAATATTGATGGTGTGAGTCATTAAATGTGATATATACAGTATATACCATGTATCAAAATCTGATGATTAGAAACACAGCACATTCCACCGACAGCCGTATCAGCAACAAACGAAGAGATTATTTTCAATTCATCAAAGAAACATCTGATACCACCACTGTACAAGCCATTATGGTACTTTTGTAGATGAATTTTGGTATACTGTACATGAAGCTGTGAGAGGTAAACTCATTAAGCAGTGACAAATTAAAAAATTGTCCGAAGCACGACCACTCCTCAGGAGAGATTATAGGTTAGGTGTGAACAAGAACCAAGGCAGAAATTTAATTGCAGAAGAAGACAAAGAATTTCGATCACTGATGAAGAATGTCACCATACATATCAGACCAGCTGACAAAGGAGACACAGAAAAGTATCACGAATAATAAATAATACTTTGGCTATTTTTAACTTTTTATCTAGGCTTACAAATTCAAGGTATTCAATGACATGAACTTACGTTGAAACTATAACATTGAAATCTACATGTCGTGACAGAATACTTGCTCTCAAATCCCTCCTGTCATCTTGTGATCCAAAATATTGCAGTATTTCAAGTGCTGGGCACCATTTATGCAACTCTCGAATCCAATTGTCTGAAGTAGAAAAAATATAGTTTACATTATGGAGTACTTGATCTAATTGATAAAGAAGTAACTGATCATAGCCTGCTAGGATCATGAGAGAGGGGGCTTGTATGTAAATGCATGGAAGGGAGGGAGGTGCAAGGAAGGGAGGGAGGGAGGGAGGGAGGGAGGGAGGGAGGGAGGTGCAAGGAAGGGAGGGAGGGAGGGAGGGAGGGAGGGAGGGAGGGAGGGAGGGAGGGAGAGAGAGAGAGAGAGAGAGAGAGAGAGAGAGAGAGAGAGAGAGAGAGAGAGAGAGAGAGAGAGACAGAGACAGAGACAGAGAGAGACAGAGAGAGACAGAGACAGAGACAGAGAGACAGAGAGACAGAGAGGTATATATCACAGAGACTTTGCTTTGATGGTATGATATACTTCGTATTTGATATCTTATATATCAGGAATTACAGAAATTTGTGAAAACATCACCAAGTCTTTGCAAAAACTACTGTCAAGCGGGAGAATTACGTTGCATTAGTGGATTTAGATGGTCTACACTATTGGAACCAAATAAGCTCACAAGTCTTGCCGGTAACTTGTGGGCAAAGAGCGTGGAACTCACGGGGAGGTCTCACTGTGGACCAACTCAGCAAACATGCTGACTCAGATGTGGACGGCGATATGTAGATGGTGTGTGTACACTTGAGTTCGAATAAATGCAAACACTTTTTTTGGGGTCAAATTTAAAACTAAAGATAAGAAGGTACCATTTCACTGACTGGTTGCTATGAATTTGACAATACAATAACGATCGTAATGACCACGGAGATAGTGTCACCTCCTTGTAATGACTAACTTATTTGAGGTCTATAACTACTGTCTTGTGCTGGTGCTCTCAAGGAATTCTTGGTACCTGAAATAGAATATTAATGCCTAGGCGTGTCATAAACAATTTCTTGGTTGACATCACAACTTCACCTCCACACGCATCACATACATTACTATAGGCGTGTGTGCGAGAGAATAACTCGACTTTCTTGTCATATTTTGACCCTCTAGCATGAGGTAAAATGTTATATTTGCAGGTACCAAGAATTCTTTAACCACTATCTACTCGTTGAAAAGTTGACTGTAACATCTTACAGAGTACAGTAACATTGTCTAAACTGGAAATATGACACAAGTGGAGTACATAAAACTTACCCATGGTTGAAGAAGGCACAACAATCAGATAAGGACCATTATCTCCAGTCTCCAATAGATGTGCTAGGAATGCAATAGCTTGGATCGTCTTGCCTAAACCCTGTTAAAAATTAACAAGTTATTACAATGTTAAACATTTCTATTCTATCTTTTAGTACTTACAGCGCTTTACAGGCTACTGTTCACTCTGTTTTATACAACCACACAGAAACCAACAAGAAACTGCACATACTACTATAACACTAGACTGTAAGGTCTGCCGTGACAGGGCGCCCTCACACATCGGCCAACCACATAGTTCGGTGTGGGTGGAGCAACATGACGTATTTTACAGTCTAATGCTACACTTTAAAATAGCAAGACTGAATGAATAGTTTCTTGCTACATTTTGTCGAAAATGAAATGAACTAACATCCCACCATGCAGACATCAAATGCAGACATCAATATATTATTAGTGCTCGCATGTCTGTGTTTAGTAGCAGTATATTTAAATGGTTAATTTCATTTAGACAAAAATGTAGAAAGAAAATGTAATCTTGCTATCTTAAAGTGTAGAATGTTTCTTATTGGTTTCTGCACGGTTGAATCACATAGTAAGAATGAGCAGCAAACCCAATATCTTTTTTCCATTTTCACAAAAAGATACCAATACATGTACTCAACATATTTTGTTTGACTATGTAAACTTCTAATTTACTGAACTGTACCACTGAATCAATAACATTAAAGTTACCATAAATTCAAAAATTAATGACTATTTAGTATTGCATGGTACTGTTGATGGTACAAAATACAATACAATACATGCTTACCATTTCATCAGCCAATATACCATTAACTTCCTTCCTATGTAGTAACACCAACCAATTCAATCCTATCATTTGATATGGTTTAAGAGAATAACTATAAAAACAGAAACAAACCAGGAAACAATTAATAAAGTTCAGTTGTCATCCGATGCGCTAGTCTTGTAGTAAGACCTGGATCTGTGATTGGGAGGTTACCAAACAAGAGAAGGATGAGAGTACGAGTCTATTCACAGTCCCCATAGAGTGCAACCTTTCGCTATGCAACCTATGGTCACTTTTATAATTCATCATAACTGCCCAAGGGTCTAGCAGCTAGACTACTGATATACCTGATTTCTAGAACTTTGTTGACAAACTCAATGTACTGTATCACAATCACTTTATAAGCTTTTGCCCACCCAGAGTTCCGACCACTATGTAGAAATTGGCTTATTTCCATGACAAGTTGTGTGGGGAAAATTCTTTCCTGGATATCTGTCCAGAAACAAAGTTTTGTTTTATGGTCTTAATTGCTAGTTAGGTTTTCATAGTGTAGGTCCACAAGATGTATGTATGTGAATCACACAACATCTGTGCTGTAAAGGGGAACACCACTACAGAAAATACAGGTATTGGCAGAAAGATGCATCATTTTATGATTTTGCGTCCTATAAATTTTGCAAGACTGCCAAAAAAACACCAAATTGGAACTCTATTTCACTTTCATTGCTCTAGCAGTGGCCAAAGTGTTGCCTCATGGGACTTTAGCAGGCATACATATGTATTGGATGAACAATGAATATTCATGACTATAAATTAACTGTTCATACCTTGCGTTGAGCAGCTGAGGTTGCTTTACTAAATGTCCCTCGTTATCTTCTCCGCAATCATCATCGTTCAAACTCTGTGAGATAATACTCTGTAATGCTGTTGATATCTTGTTGCATTTGTTCATCAGTTTTCTCAACATCTCCCGTTCTTCTAGAATTGTCTTACTGTCCCAGATAATATCTGTAGTCAGTAGTCTTGTGCGGTCAAATTTGTCGTACTGTAGGACAAAAAATAGCACCAATGATATTGCAGCATAACTGACTGAACAGAGTTTATGCTGTTATACATGTATTACTACTATGACATATGGGGTAAAAAAAGTTTGGATGATTCTCCTAACTTCAACAATCTGTCACTAAGGGGAATTGTTCTTTGTCTAAACTGATGAAATTATAAATTTCCTGAATGTCTCATTTGTCAACTTTACCTGTAAATCACTAACTAATAAAACCTCTATATCTTAGGGTAGAAGTTTGCATAATTCACCTCAGTTCCAGCAATCTGTCACTATGGGTTCCATTCTTTGTCAAAACTGAGGACATTAATGACTTCCTGATTGTATTTTTCATCAACTTTACCCATGAATCCCTACAGAGCCCCTGTATCTAAGTATCCTAGAAATGAAAGCTAAAATTTAACCCTACCAAGTCTTGCCATGTTCTGTATGGTCGTAGTTCCCTTATCCTTGTAGCCTTCTTCTTAGAACATCCTGGCACTGTCTGTAACTCCTCCACGGTAGAGTCATTGAAAAATGATAGAATCAACACTTTACTGTTTGCACTCATTTCCTCTTCATAGCTTTCATCACTGCTGTAGACATCTTCATCTTCGTTACCATCACAACCATCATCACCATCTTCATCCTTACCATCTTTGCTGCTACCATCATTTGAGTTTCCATCTATGCTACCTTGGTAACTCTGCTCCTCTACTTCCTGTACATCATCACTTTTGTTGTCATGGCTATCATCACTGTCATCTTCATCACTTGAAATTACGATTGGCTGTCTCCGACGATAAACATCTTTGTCATTGGTTTTTGATTTGGAGTTTTTATTGCTGGTGGTGGTAGTGGTGGTGGTAGTCGTCTTCTTTTTATCAGGTTTCTTAGTCTGTTTTGCTATGTTTTCCCTTTTTGACATTTCATCAGCTTTGCCATCATCAGAGTTGATTTCAACGACATCTGGAAATAAAGCAACAACATTAAATTGCAAAAGTGGAAGTTACTGCATGTACTAAAAAGAAGTGTTCAAGAATTTAACTTTCAAGTTATCTGAAATAGAATTTCCCTACCTACATGTGGCAAAATAACAATTATTTGGATTATTTGGTTTCTTGCGTCAATGAATGTTTATCAACTCTCGGGTTCTATGTTACAAATGAAAATTTCTGCTCACACAGTAGAACATTTCTTGGAAGCAAATCCCACATTTTCACAGATGTGTACTTCAATGGCTGTCATATGGTGATAGCAATCTAAACTGGGTTGTGCCAGCATTGAGTGCCCAACTGTTTCTTTCAGCCTTGTTTCATAAGTCTCTCTCACGTCACATGAAAATAGCCCATTGTAGTACACCCCTGAGGGTTCGGTGAATATTTGGGAATCACTCTTAGTCAACGCTATGATGATTTCCACTCCATGTGCTATAAATCTATGACTATAGGTATACATACATGAAAATAAACTGACCCTCTCACATGAGATAAAATAGATGTCATCGTATCACAGCTCATTTCAAGTTACTGTTCATCTGCTGTTTGATACAACCACACACAAATTAACCAATAAGAAACAGCATATTCTACACTAAGATAAGCAATTTCTTGCTACATTTTGTCTAAATGAAATAAGTCATTTAAATGTACCAGTATGCAAATTGATCCAGACACGCTGGCATCAATGTTTTCATGTCTGCATTTGATGTCTGCATGGTGGCACTGTTCAGTTGGACAAAATGTCGCAAGAAATTGTATTCATTCGATTTTGCTGCATGGAAGTGTAGCATGTACAGATTCTTATTTGTTTTTGCGTGGCTGTATCAAACAGAGCATGTGAATGGTAACTAGAAACAGTCTATATCACACACACACACACACACACACACACACACACACACACACACACACACACACACACACACACAAATACACAAACAATAACCCTGACAAAATATAATAACCAGCCAGATTGTAATTACCATCACTGTCAGAATCCTCAAATGATCTGAGTGTGTTTGTTGCTCTTTCCACGCACCAATCACTGTTCTCTAAGATACGTTCCAAATCCTGCAAGGAAAACAGAGTTTAATATATAAATACTGTATGCACAAGTCAACATACAGCTTGATATTATTGCTTGTTAAATCTGCACATCAAACCTTTGATATTACACACATACACCACACACACACACACACACACACACACAC
>NC_135551.1:21953502-21991002 GCF_964340395.1 Glandiceps talaboti | reverse complement strand
TTGACAGTTGTGAATTCATCACTGACTAAGTTTTTCAAGTTTTTCGATGAAAGGTATCTCAAAGTGACATTACTTGTGAAAATGAACGAGTGATTCTTTATATTATGTAATATTCGTAATCATGAGATGGCAGATATCTATGGTTGGAAAACATGTAAAAATGTCTGTTTAGCAAGAATATTAAAGATTTAAAGCTCTGCTCCTTCAGAGTACATGTAGTTCAGCAGAATTACCACACAGGGTTTACATCCTTTTTAAACATGTAACTCCCCCCACCCCAACCCTCTAATGTTATAATTTATTGACATGGACAATGGAATTATTTTGCTGTCTGGAACTAGAGAGTCACCTTTTGACCCGATACTGATTTAACATGAATATTCATGACATGAAGGCACTTCCTTGAACGCTCCACTGTAAGACTACAATAGCATACATGTCTTTCATTTTCTGTGCTGCTGTTCCCTTTTTTTGAAATATAAAACGACGTAAAAAGTTCAAAATGAAACTCATTGTTAGATGCTTTAACTTTTTAAAATAGAAGACCTTGATAATGATATGTTATAAATATACACAATGAAGTATCTCAATCACTTCCTTTTGTTACAAATCTAGGGAGATGGGTTGTGAGGATGACAATTGAGAGTTATATGGATTTTAGTTGTCATTTTTTCTTGTTAGCCATTTTGGATCGGTACACTGGACGTGTCTGTATTGTATTCATAATTTGAATTATTGTTATAATGTACCATTTCATAATCTACAAATATATTGAATCTATACTTTTCAATTTATAACACTGAACCATACATGTGGGGACATATGTCCTAATATGTGCACGGTCTTAAAATTCAACATGCATAACATGCATGTTACATACCAGCTCCAGACAACGGCGGTGTAGACGGGAGTCCATCAATGTCATCTTCATCTTTTTCTGTCACATCCGACGTTTTCTTCATTGTTGCCGGTGGACTCCGTTTCTGGTATCGGAATTTATTAAACAGCGACATTTTTCTCGATTTCCTCGGTCTTATGCCGATGTAACAAGATTCGTGCGTTGTCCAGCAATTGTTCTAAATGCCAGTACGTTGTGTAACTAACGAAAGAGAACACCGCAGCGAATAATGTAATGTTAGTAATTGTTACCGGTATGTATGAACAAAACAGAACGAAGATTCTTTGCAAGAAGAGACGGTCTGACGACAAAAGGCTTATCTTTTCTGGTTATTTCACCGAAATTTGCTGAGATTGAAGTAAATTCTGTTAGTGTAAGCCAAATTTAACGTGAAAATTAACTACGGTTCGACGATTCAGCTGATTCTGCTACTTTCGATGAACTTCCCGCTATTTCCGGTTTGACTACAACGCATGCTCACTATTCCCCTCTGCCAACAACAAATAAAAGTTTGCATTTGAATCTTCTCGTACAAATTATTTTCAATCCATTTTTATCATGTAGTAATCAATAAAAGTACTGAAAATATAACTAGATATTAAAAGAAATTCTTCCGTGAAATAAAAACAATAGTTAGATTTACGAATAACTTGCAACTTTATTATTCTGACGTACAGCCTTTTACTGGGGTCAATACAGGTCATGAGCCTCAATATCAATAAAAAATGGCTGCGCCCATTGGAGCTTTAATGTAGTTTGGTTTTTCATGTTCTTGTTCAACGAGGCGGACACAGTTTCAAAGGCAATATCCAAAATGTTATCCGTAAGAAATGTAATGTGTTGGCGCTGCTTCCTTAAAGTTGGTAACCCCCAAAGACGGCGTTATGCAACCAAAAAATATAGTTCTACGTTGAACTTGCCAAAGACATCGTTTGAACTGTGGGGCGCAGGAGCACGTGAGAACGAAATTCAAAAGGTAAACATTGGCAAGAAAATCATTTGCATATTTCTTGACTTTTTATAGTTATGCATTCAATTGAAATATTGTAAAACCGATAGGTCAAAGTATGAAACAGAGAATTAGACAAGGACCCAAGGCAGATCATTTTGTACACTTTGATGATAAATAATTTAGAAATAATAAAAATCAATATGAATTATTCAATATTCACTGATTCAGTCTCACACTGAGTCACAGTCTCCACAGAATAAAATTACACCCTAAAAAAGGAGACAGTCCTAAA
The DNA here is from genome assembly GCF_964340395.1 of Glandiceps talaboti. Lineage (NCBI taxonomy): Eukaryota > Metazoa > Hemichordata > Enteropneusta > Spengelidae > Glandiceps > Glandiceps talaboti. The sequence continues at coordinate 21,988,860 of NC_135551.1, read as the reverse complement.
ACTTAAGGGATAAATACTTAAAAATGCATATGTTTATATATTCAAATGATTGTTCATCTGTCTTTCTATGTTGGTTTATCATGGTGTATCAGAGAGAAGGCTTCTCCCTAATATAATACATTCCTAATACATCCATGGTTATATTAAAACTTATTACTCACACATCCTACATTTTGCAAAACAGAGCTGTGGTTTTACTGAGCTTTATTCATGGCAGAGAAAACAGAGGAGAGATAAAGAATTCTGTCTTCATGATGGACCACCATATGCAAATGGTGATCCTCATGTTGGACATGCAGTCAATAAGGTAAGAGGCTAGAGGCAGTCAATTTATTCGCAAGAGAAAAGAGAGTGAGGGTTGTTGGCAGCTGAACAATACGCACATATACCTCTCACCTCTGCAGGAGGTTAGAAATGAATCAGCTCTGTATGTAACGAGGATGATCCTCACTTTGTCCATACTGAACAATACAGGTGTTCTCTCCTCTTTTAACACATGGGTACGAGGGGATGCTAAGTGAGTGGTGACCATTCAACAAGTTTTTAGATTTATTTGAACCAATAAAGATTATTGTTATTCATCAAATTGACAGAATAAATAATCTGAATTAATAACGATCGAAGATATGGTAATGAAGTACCAAAAACAAGTAAAAACACCAGATTATGCAAGTGAATATTTATCTTCCAATGTTGTCTGCTAAAAAATAACTTACTTCATGTCATAACTTAGATGATGGAGATATTCCATAAGGAGATCCCCTTATACATATACCGCCATGTTCAGGTTCGTGTCTCACAAATGCAAAACAACTTTTTTCCTTGTCTCTGCATTCTTAGTACACTTAAACTATCTTTTAAGTTATGGAAGCAAAGTACAATAAATGCAGTTATTTGGAAAAAGGATGTTTTCTGACCTAGGTTAAAAATTGAACATTGAAAGAAAAAAATTTTTTTTTCCACATTCATTTGCCTTCTTATTTCGTTAGTGATCGATGTTATCTTTCTTGTATTCATTCTCTTTTCTAGATTTTGAAAGACATTTTGAATAGATATAAATTATTACAAGGTTTTAAAGTACACTACATTCCAGGATGGGACTGTCATGGCCTTCCAATAGAAATCAAAGCATTATCACTTAAACCTGAAGATTTTAACAAACTTTCACCACAAGAAATTAGGCATACAGGTAAACTTAACTTATCCTTGCATCGGAGTAAACTGGAATAGATATTTTTTGTCATACAGTATGTAGGATCGACATCTTTGTTAACGTTTTGGAACTTCTGTAACAAAAGGGGAAATTTGGTAAAATTTGTATAAGTTTCCACATCTTGATCGATGAGTTCGGTAGGATACCTTCCTAAATGACTCAGCAACTCGGGTCAATGTTACTTGCTTACTTGCTTACACTGGGTATGTATAGCCATACCCATACACAAATTTAACTGCTTGATTCAGTCAGCACTAGGAAAAGTAAGTCATTACATGTAACAAAACTACTTGCAAAAAAAGTGTTCTGCGGTTTGCTAAGATTTGGTAACCATGGTAACGGGGGAATCTAGTGATACTTTCGTAGATTCCCATAATTTAGAGGGGCCCTGAACCTTGAGGAAATACTTGAGAACCTTCCTTCTTTCTGCCCTCAAGAAAAACACTGACAAGATATTACAACTGTAATTTAGTAAAAACTACAATTATTATTTAAAGAAATGTGAACTGTTATGGTGCTTACTGCTAAAGTGTAATCAACGTTTGTATAATGATGTTTGCTTCTGACAAAAAGAAAGTATTGCGTCTAGTCTAAAGTGATGACATGCTTAACTTTAATTAATGTAACTATTACAGCTCGTAAGTTTGCAGAGAAGACCATCAAGACACAAATGAAAGCATTCAAAAGATGGGGAGTAATGGCTGATTGGTAAGTTCACATAAGGTCATGACCTTTGACATATTATGGTAATGACATGTGTGCTATGAATTCTAGATTTGTCAGTACCCAAACAAAGAGATGATAAACTTACATAAAATACAATATCAAAGTTGTTTATCAGGAAGTCCTTGATACATGAATTTAGAGGCCAGCGATTTAATCCCAGGATCTTGCATTACTCTTGTCTTATCATCGGAGCAGTAAAGATTACATAGGATTATTCTTTCGTGTTGGACCAACTTTTTGTATAGTACATGACAACCGCCTTTCAAATTACAATCTTAATCTGAAGTGGGCCTGTAAGATCATAAAGTCAATGACAAATATCCTATATTTATGAAATGATAGACTGATTGAAATCCTCCGATTGAAATTAATTTTTGATTGATTTCTAAACATTGCTGTTTTCTTCTATTTTCTTAGGAATAATTGTTATTACACTTTTGATAAAGAATTTGAAGTCAGTCAGCTTCAAGTATTTTATGATATGTATGACAAGGTAAGGTTTTCAGTAAATACGAAGATTGAGTCCCGTCAGACAGCTCCAGTCCACAGATTTGTTAATTTTAATTATGTACCGACAAGTTTTTAGCCAAATTATCCAGGTTACTGTACCAAATTATACCCCTCCCCCTTCCCCCTCCCCTGAATTATACAGGTTTCTAAACACTTTGACTGTGATTGATGCAACCACCCTGATGGGTACCTAATGAGTTACTAAACAATATGATGACGGAGGTTAATGTGAATGTTAAGTTGACTGACACAGGGGGGTCGCACTGCTATCCTAATTACCAATTTTGAGCTCTTCCCATAATTTCATTCTGACTAGCTTTTGCCCTGTTCACAGAGTATCATGAGATCGGCAGATTTTAAGAACAGCACAACAATTTTACAAAACACTTACATTTATGATTTATGACATGTGTTCTGCAAATATAAAACATGACAATTTTAATTTCATATGATGTGTCCGTTTTCGTTTTCAGGGCTATGTTTTCAGAGATTTAAAACCAGTGAACTGGTCACCATCAGCAAGGTAAAGATTTATTAATTAGATGCTTAAGAAGTTGAAATATCAGTCGTTTCACCAAGTATAGGTCCCTCATACTTTCAACTAATGTCAAGTCAGCTGCATTCTGAATAACTAGTAAGATATCTAATGTATGTCAAATGCATGGCAGTACAAGAAGCTGTCAATAAATTGGGTGCAAAAATCTGTTTTTCTAAGACAATAAAAAAGAAGTACAAATGCTGGAACTAGCCTAGAATGCTATCAGCAGTTGCCATGAAACATTGGACAAGGATGATTTTCAAAGTTGAATTGAATGATTTTGGCTCACATTTCCAATCAAAAATCTGTTGTTGAATATTGCCCCCTAGTGGCAATAGTATGCAACCTTTTGTCTTTACAATAACAGGATATGACCTATTTGTGTACTGTACGCTTATTTACTTCCATACATTCATCTGTGAAACTTACTTCAATTTCAAACGATGACTTCTTTTGTCTGATTGTAATGTTTTTAGGTTTACTGTTGATATTTTTTTTGTAGAACAGCTTTAGCAGAAGCTGAACTAGAGTACAATGCCAACCATATTTCACCATCACTGTATGTAAAATTTCCTGTAGAAAGGTTACCAGATAAACTAGTATCTACCATTGGTAAGTTTTACACCTGTACTTCATCATCACTGTATGTAAAAGTGAACAGAAATGAAGCAACGTTAATTTCCAACTTTTTAGTATAGTAGTACAAAAACACCCCTGATGATGCTGACGAGATCATGGCAAAAATTTGGGATTTATTTTCAAAAATATTTTTTTCTGAATGTGAGTAGAAATTTCCATTTGGTACTATGAACCCAGAGTCCATGAACATTATTACTGGTGTCCTGGTAGTCTGAGAGTGAGACAACAAGTGTAAAATCGATTTGATCCCTCATTTGGTAGGAATGCATTAAATGAGTTACAGTTTGTTTTTATTTCCACAATAAGGAGGACACACGAAAAATAATCCCACACTCCAATTGTCTAAGATTTAATATCTCAACACTAGGGAATTTCTTTGTTTCATATTGGTCTACTTTCTCGTTTGAGACAGAAATTTGACATCTTGTGTGAGATATTCCATCTCAGTCCATGAGAGTGTGAGATTCTGTTATTTTTGCATCTCTGGGTATGTTCCTGGTCCATTATTTTGTATGCAAAGTTCCTATAACTATCATCATCATCAGTCTCAGTGTATACTTACTACCAGAGGCTGTTGACTTTATCTGACCTGATTATCTACCCTGGCTTTCTAACCAATGATAGGTGCTGTGACATCATTATATTGCCTTATTTGGACCACTACACCATGGACATTGCCAGCCAATGAGGCTGTCTGTTACATGCCAAATAAGAACTACTGTGTTGTAAGAAATGTTGAGAATGGAGAGCATTATATACTGGCAGCTGAACGGTTACAAGAAGTATCTGAGGTGATTGGTGCTAAATTTATTGTTACATATACTATTCCTGGTAAGTTGACTGCTTTTTATTCTTTAATCAGGCCTGTTAGAATTGTAAGACGTGTTGTGGAGCAATACTGATGATTAAAATTATACAGCTCATTGCAGATTACTGTTCACTCGCTCTGTTTGATACAACCATGCAGACACCAATAAGAAACTACAAATAACAAAATTGAAAGAAATAAGTTCCTTGCTACAGTTTGTAAGAGTGAAATACTGTTATCACCCAAGTCTAAATACAACTTTAAAATTGTTGGTTAATGTTGATGGAGGGTGACACTCATCCTTCAGGGTGTTCATGTAATCAAACACAGAATTTTGCCCATAATAAGTTAGTGTTTATTTGGGGCAGTTACATAATGTCCGAATATGGTATATTATGTCAGATCAGGATGCTATTTATATACACTGTTTACATCATTCTGATCATTGGGGGTTTCCTCAATTACATGAACTATCTTTGGTTCATGACTTCTCATTCCTCACAGTGAAGAAGGAAAACATTGAACAACGTAGAAGGAAAACAAAGCCTAGTTCTGCTGAACTATTTCCATGGTCCACATCACATACCAATTGTGTATTTCTTTTGCATTCATTTTGTATATTTGTATCATATTTTTTTTGAAAGTGTTACTTATTTTTGTTTATCTGGTGAAATAAATTTCATTCATTCATTCATTCATTCATTGAAGCTGATATGCTTAGTTTCTAGGTTAGATATATCTTAGTATTTTGAATTTCCAGGTAATGATTTAGATGGAGTTGTGTGTCAACATCCATTTGTCAGGAACAAGACATCACCATTACTACCAGCTAACCATGTAAAGATGTCAACAGGTACAGGTTTAGTACACACTGCTCCTGCACATGGTGATGAAGACTATGTTGTTGGTGTCGAAAATAATCTTTCCTTGGTAAGTTTCATTACAGAATTTCTGACATTTCCATTTTTTTGGAATTTGCACAATGTGTTCAGAAAAAAGTTTTGAAAAACTGTTTTGCTTGTTAGTACTCTTCACTATATTATTTCATTTTTACATCGCAAAATGTTAACAAATTATTCAGTGTTATCACGCTTTCTGTGGTATATACAACTGCCAATATCAGACTGTGGAAGAACAGAACATGTTACAAACAGGGAAAGTAAACAACTGAATTGGATTAGTAACACTTGGCACAGCATATTGGAATAGCAGAGACTTGTATTACATTTCATCATTTGATAAGAACAGTTTTATGGCCACTTTACGTAATATTTCATGTTCACAAACAAATTTTCAGTTCCTCTAGCATTTCATGTACACATAAAGAGGCCATAAAACTGATCTTATCAAACCATAGTGTGTAATACAAGTCTCCGCTGTTCCAACATGCTATGTCAAGTGTTTTTAATTCAATTCATCTGTTCACTTTCTCTTTTTTGTAACAGGTTCTGATTGTCTATAGTCTGATGTCAGCAGTTGTATTAAAGTAAGTACTCCTAACTTGTTATGTACTAAATACTTACACAGAAATGTATGGTTGATGAGGATGGCCTGTACACTGAAGATGTCGGGGAAGAATTGAAATTCAAAAATGTCCTAACAGAAGCCAATGATATCGGTAAGTTGTTACAATTATGGATAGCCTAAAATAAGGAATATAATCTTCTCACATACATATGTCTTGTATGTCATTGCATTGACTTGACTATGTTTCCTTAGCTTAGTTTGAACTTAAAGGCCAGGGTTTCAATCCAACGTTTTTGCATTAGTGTTATCTTATCAGTGAACTTTACCATGAAATGTTAGGAACCGTGATTTGTAAAGTGCACTATACACAGTGCTGAAGGATTCTTGCCCAGCATTCTGGCCAAAATCTGCAGACAAATAGCGCCCCCAGTGGCCAAAGTATACAATGTTTTGTCTTTATGAGTTCTGAAATATGATATACTAGTATAGGTTTTAGAAATCTGCTTGGTATGGGTTAAAGTTAGGTCAACCTCTTGTACACTCCTACATAGGTTTGTTAGTATTTCTCCCAATTTTTTCTTTCCTCCAGTACTCAGAATGCTTGAAAGTGATGGTAGGATTGCATATGTTGGGAAGTATCAGCATAGCTATCCTTATGACTGGAGGACGAAGAAACCTGTCATTATCAGGGCTAGTACACAGTGGTTTATAGACACTGCTGCACTCAAAGACAAAGCTTTGGTAAGTTGAAACTTTTAATAATATCTGAGCAAGTAATACATGTCAATTTTATTCAAATCTGGCACAAATTGTGATATAGAATAGGAAAATAGATGATTTTGGATCCATCATTTTCATTGGTTGATCAATTTTTTTTTGAGTGGCAGATATTTCAAGGCAGCATTGGCTTTAGAAAGTAGAGTCGTTAAATTTTGTTGTTACTTTGCTCAGAAAATCTAACGCTATTCTCAGTTAAATTGAAGAACAAAAATTAGGGATCACCATGCAAATTTTTGAAATAGTTGTCAAAATGATCTTAAAAATTAACCCATTCTCGAACAAAATGGCCGCCAAATACTGTTACAATGTTAGCTCTATGGGAAAATAAAAATTTGTTGAAGTCAACTGTATAATTAAAGCAATACTACTATACAGTACATGCCTTGATGCTGGTCACGATTTATATATAAGATAATCAAATCAACCAGAACATACTAGCTTTATTTATCTACCGATGTTTTCTCTGTGTTCATTTTCAGCAATGTATTGCTGAGATTCCAATGAGACCAAAACATGCTAACAATAGTATGAGTGCACATTTGGCTGGTAGAACAAATTGGTGTATATCAAGACAACGAGTATGGGGTGTACCATTACCTGTATTCTATGATAAACACACGAAACAACCATTACTGACAAGGTAACATCTCAATTTTATGAAAGGATTATAGATTAAACCAGTTGTATAAATGGGTACTTGGCAGGACGGAGCTTGCCATGTGAATGATTTGATCCTATATCTTATCATCCCGCTTAAAACCGTCACTAGGTTGGTCTTGATGTCCTCATATTGCTGGGATTGTATTCTCCCCAGGGAGTGGTGAAAGTATAATTGGATATTGTGCCATTATTGGTTTGTGCCAGGGGTAATATTTGTACAAAGTTTTGATCGTGGGAAAACCCTGTATACAAAAAGATACAGTATTATAACTGATATTCCCCTGATAATACTAAGATCTTGAAGATTTATTTTAGAATTGTTGGTAAAGTTTATGATCATGTACCTAAATGCAATGTACCTGTGAAATGCTACCGAAACAAATTACAACTGCCGACATCAGACTGTGGACAAACAGAACCTGTTACAAACAGGGAACGTATACAAATGAATTCGATTAATAACACTTGGCACAGCATATTGGAACAGCAGAGACTTGTGCTACACACTATGGTTTGATAAGAACAGTTTTATGGCCTCTTTATGTGTACATGAAGTGCCAGGGGAACTGGAAATTTGTTTTTGAACGTGAATTATTATATAAAGTGTCCATAAAACTGTTTTTATCAAATGATGGAATGTAATACAAGTCTCTGTACTTCCAACATGCAGTGCCAATTCAGTTGTTTACTTTCCCTGTTTGTAACAGATTCTGTTTGTCCACAGTCTGATGTCGGCAGTTGTATCATACTGTTTCAACTACTAAAGTCATACTGTTTGTTCAATGTTTCAGAGAGACCACAGATCATGTTATAAACCTTATAAAACAACATGGCAGTGATTGTTGGTGGACATTACCAATGGATCAACTTTTACCCAAATCTGTTCTGTCAAAAGTAAGTTTGAACTATTTATCATTTAACTTATCACAAAGAATAAATAAAGTTTAAACATATCTGAGATGTTTCTGTATATTCTAATAATGTTTATATTCCAGAGTGGTGTAGATGAACAGAGGGAATTTATTCGTGGTGATGATATCCTGGATATTTGGTTTGACAGTGGATCTTCCTGGGCACATGTACTCAAAGGTATAATACCATAAGGCAGTTTCAATTCATTATTGATATTCACTGCTATTTGCACGTGCAATTGAGAATGTGAAAAGAGAGTGAGGGACAGACAGACAGACAGACAGACAGACAGACAGGTAGAGGGATATACAGGCAGACAGGTAGATACAAACAGACAGACAGACAGGCAGACAGGTAGAGGGACATACAGGCAGGCAAGTACAGCAAGACACAGACAGGTAGGCAGACAGACAGACAGACAGACAGACAGACAGACAGACAGACAGACAGACATATAGACAGATAGATAGACATATATGTACCATTACAGACATAGAGTTCAGACATCACTCCTTTCTCCTCCTATACCCGATTTGATTAGACATCTCTGTGATATCTCCTTCAGATACAGGAAACATTGCTGATGTATACTGGGAAGGTGAAGATCAATATGGTGCATGGTTTCAGAGGTCTTTGTTGACAAGTGTAGCAATTAATGGCACTGCCCCATACAGGTAAACATAAAAAAATAGTACAGTGCATGGTTTCCGAGAATCTTTGTTAACAAGCGTAGCAATCACTGGCACAAGTAAACATCAAATACAAGTACAGTGCATGGTCTCAGTGGTTAATATATTCACTAAGTTCATATTTTTGGCACTGCCCCATACAGGTAAGCAAAAAATAGTTTTTTTTATGAGCACATACTCGAAGTAAATAAATAAATAAATTTAAAAAAAAAAAAAAAAAAAAAAAAAAAAAATTTGATGAGTAAAATATTTTGCAAATTGTTTGAAATTCACAACATTTCACAAACCAGTTCTTTGATGATATTTGTTTTTTTCCTAAATAGGAATCTATATGTCCATGGTTTTACATTGGATGAGGAAGGTAGAAAAATGTCCAAATCATTGGGCAATGTAATTGATCCTGATATCATTATCAATGGTGGAAAAGTAAGTACGAAATCTCAGCTCATAATTTACTTTGTTTCTAAAAAAAAATGTTCCATTCTCAGTTGAAATCAAGAAAAAATATCAGGGGTCAGTGCATACATTTTGAAGTGGAGGCCATGATGATCTTAAAAATTGACCCAGTTTAGAATCCAAAATGGCTGCCGGTTGCTGTGTTAACTTTGTGAGAAAATAATGGATTGTTGATTTCCTTGAAAACAAGATGGTAAATACCAATTTCATTTTATCATTACAATGTACCAGGAACAAGCCTTCATATATGGCAAAGTTTTGATGATTTAAGTTGATTAAATTTTGATGTAATCACTTTTAAGTTTTCAGGCAAATTAGCAGGGTGGACACAGCATTCTACCGTGGTAAAGTTGATGCTGATGTAGTACATGCATTCTCATTAAACTCACAATGGTTTTCTTTGTATATATCTCAGAATAAGAAAAAAGAACCAGCCTATGGTGCAGATATACTCAGGTGGAAAATAGCAGAATCTAATGTCCTTGGAAAAATTTATATCAGTCCAGAACATTTTACTATGTGCAGTCAGAAGATATTGAAGGTAAGACTGAAGAGTGTAATTTAGTATCATGTTGTGTTTTTACTGTCAGTGTAGATAAAGGTATCTTGTCTGTTCTGAGTGTAATGTCCAAACATAAGCACAACATCTATGAAATTTTATAATGAATGCAAGTAGCTGACAGTAGTGACTGAGTGACTGACTGACAGACTGATTGGCTGAATGTCTGATGGACTAACTGTTTTACTGATGGACTGACCGACTGACTGACTGACTGACTGACTGACTGACTGACTGACTGAGTAACTCACTGAGTGACTGAGTGACTGAATGACTGAATGACTGACTGACTGACTGACTGAATGTCTGACGGACTAACTAACTGACTGATGGACTGACTGACTGAGTAACTCACTGACTGAGTGACTGACTGAGTGACTGACTAACTGAAAGTCTGACTGACTGAAAGAATGAGTGACTGACTTAAAGAACAAATGAATGAAAAAAATGAATGGATGAATGAATGAATGAATGAGAGATGGACAGTCACTGTAGTAACTGAATGACTACCTTACTTCCTTAATACTGTTCAACTGATTGACAGACCAACTGATTGCATAATTCACTGACTGATTGATTGATTGATTGATTGATTGATTGATTGATGAAGTGTAAAATTGTATAATTTGCCATTAATGAAATAAACTGTATTCAATTTGTTTGTTTCAGATACGTAATACGCTACGTTATTGCCTTGGTAACTTGTATGATTTTGATGTTAGCTGTGATACACTATCACCAGATAATCTGTATTGCATTGATAGATATATACTACATTTACTCTATGAATATCAACAACAGGTAAAGACAAATTATCATTCCTATGTGTTTATTTAGGGGATGTCTCACATTTTCACATAATATCAGAAAGCGATATTTGTTTGTTCTTATATACCCATCTGAAGTTTATAAAAACCACCAGGTTGAATTTGGTTAAACTTTGTGTTCTCCTGTCTACAATACACATACAAAAATGACTATACATTTCAGTGTAACACAGCTGTCATGAATATTCAGTGTGTAACCTTTGAATACATTATTTCAGCTAACTCCCATGATGCAATAGCCCGTAGCAAAGATACCATATAAATGCACAAGATTTACTTGACGTTTCTCTGAAATCGCAAGTAATTGTATTCATAAAATTACTCTCCTGAATCCATAGTTTATGAAAATGTCTCTATTTCCTGGAGTGATATTCCCCTTTAACACCTGTATACACAAACAATGTCACTGATGGTGGTTATTTGCATGATGACAGAGTTCACCTGGGGAAAAACTCTTTCACAAATCATGTGCATTGAGTAACACTGAAATAAAGCACTTTCCCTGTGCTACACTCGTTTATAGCATTCATATCAAGTGTAAAAGTATACTGTTTCAGTTGGTTTATTTACAAGACTAGCATGTGGCCTTTCTAATGTGGGCAATTAGCAAATGAAACAGTATACTTTTACACTTGATATGGATGCTATAAACGATTGTTGTACATACAGAAAATGCTTTACTTTGGTGTCATGGGTTGTAATTTTTTCTCAGTTTGTTTGAGCGTCCCTGGTTACTGTCTAGTACACACATACACATTGCTCTAGTAGGTTTTCAGTGTATGGGACTGCAAGGCACACATGTGAATCAGACAACTGCTATTCTTCTCATCTCATTTTAATTCCTTATTTGTCATTTTACCATTTCTTGATATTGTCTTATTACAGGTGACCAGTGCATATGATGATGTCGATTTCAGTAAAGTCACCAATCTGACTATGAACTTGATTTACAATAAAATATCCTCATTTTATCTAGACACTGTCAAGGATAGGTAAGAATGGGATTATCATTGTCTGTCTGTCTGTCTGTCTGTCTGTCTGTCTGTCTGTCTCTGTCTGTCTGTCTGTCTGTCTGTCTGTCTGTCTACCTGCCTGCCTGCCTGCCTGTCTGTCTGTCTGTCTGTCTGTCTGTCTGTCTGTCTGTCTGTCCTTGATTGGATATGGCATGGGGGTATAAATTCCATAACTTGTATGTAAACTAAATCTGTTGTATTTCAGTGTAGATATTCAAATGATATGTTAATAATCTATGTATTGAAAATAAATAGACAATAAAAAAAGTTCAAACTCTGGTTGTGTTTACAGACTGTACAGTGAAGCCAGTGATAGTTTGGCTAGGAGGTCCTGTCAGACTGTGTTACATCTTATGTTACAAGTATTATGTACAGCTATAGCACCTATAGTACCTCACTTGGCAGAGGAAACATCTCTACACAGATACCATGGCAACCAAGGTTAGTCATAAGCCAGCAAATCACCTTGCTATAGAGTTATCATGACAACTAGATTAGTCATAAGATAGCCAAGCACCGTCCTATGCAGACACAGACACACAGACACAGACACACACAAATGCAGATACAGACACATACATATACAAACAGACACAGACACAGACACAGACACTCAAACACAGACATACACACACATGGAATAACTTCCTCTCCCATATCAGTTTTGTAGCACATGGGAGCTAAAATGGCAGGCAAAGCCATCTGCTAAAAATTAGTCAACAACTGTCCAACAGTTCATTCATTATCTTTTATCTCCCTTCATGAATGCATTGATTAATTGAATTCAATATTTATGCCACCATATACTGTTCCACAGAATATAAAAGTGTCTTCAAGACAGGCTGGTGCTACTGTCCCTCAGACTGGAATCAACCCACACTTGTGAAAACCATAGACATACTATCACATATCAGAGACACTCTGTTGAAAGAAATAGACCCACCAAAGAGTCTGGAATATGATGTCACTATACATACTGATAATAAAGAACTCCTCACATTGCTACAGGTAGGAATACCAAAACTTTTATAGTCGAGGAAAATGGCAAAATTGACACTTTTTTATTCTAACTGTCTTATGAATTCAACAGCTATGATTGAAATGTATATGCATCTTTTCAAAAATCTTCAACATTGTATGTAGTATTAATGAGATAGTTGATTCATATTTCAGTAGATTGATAGATTTATATTATTTGTTGATTGATTATTACAGAGATGGATGGATGTATGGATGGATGGATTGAGGGATGGATGGAAGGTGGGATGGATGGGTGGAAGGTGGGATGGATGGATGGATGTATGGATGGATAGAGGGAGGAAGGAAGGGAGGGAGGGAGTGATTGGTGCATTTTAGTTTGTTGTGTTGATTTGTCAGATCAAAGAATTATTTGCATTTCTGTACATACTAAATTGTTTATATTATGGAGCAGTATTGGTCAGATTTAAATATGTAAATGTTTAGTGTCTTCTCATTGGACAGATTTAAGTATGTAAATGTTAAGTGTCTTCTTATTGGTCAGATTTGAATATGTGAATGTTTAGTGTCTTCTTATTGGTCAGATTTAAATATGTAAATGTTTAGTGTCTTCTTATTTACAGAACTAAGGCCTGTTTCATGGATATTCTTCATTGTCAAATGTACTCAGTGGTTGTATTTTTTCCTAAATACAGTACTACAATTATTTATATGGTATCTCTATTAACACAGCTAACTAAATAGCTCTGTTAGCAAGCAAAATGACTGTAATGAAATTTTGTTTTCTTCCCCCATCAGTCATTTCAAGATGATAAAACATCATGTTCTTCCCAATTAGCTGAGATACTAATGGTATCCTATACCACGGTAACAGACACGATGGTAGATGAAGATACACAGGTTGGGCAGATTTCTCTACAAAGTGAATATGTACACAATAATGAAGGTAGGAACATATATTTGGTACTGTTTCAGATACAAGCATTTATAAGTGTAACCTGTTACAACCAGGGAAGGTAAACAAGTGAATTGGATTATTAACACTTGGCACAACACGTTGGAAGTACAAAGACAAGTATGGTTGGATAAGAACAGTTTTATGGCCTTTTTACAAGTACATGAAATACCAGGGGAAACTTGAAATTCTTCTGTGAATGTAAACTATTATGTAAAGAGGCCATACAATTGTACTTATGACATGATGGAATGTAATACTTGTCTCTGTATTTCCAACAATGCTGTGCAAAGTGTAATTAATCTAATTTAGTCATTTACTTTCCCTGTTTGTCACAAGTTCCGTTTGTAAATGCTTTCCTGTCACTGGTTGTATTTACATAACTTCAGAATGCAAATTTTGCTTGTTTCATTATAGATTAAAACTCTCAACCTTCTCTAGGTGTCAAATTACACTTAGAGCTGTCATCGAAATCTTTTATATGCACTGTTCAGCTCATTGATACATTTGTTGTTTCTTTTAATACTTGTTTACCCTTAGCACAGAAACCATGTCGTCCTGTTCTACGGATAATGTAAAAATATCCCTTCTTACTAGTGTTTTTGTTTTAGAGTTCTGGAATGTGGTGATTACCATATATGTTCTTGGCATCCATTTTCTCCACAGTAACTTTTAGGGAACAACATGTCCTGTCATATTGGATTATGGCACTGTACAAATTCTTTTGATCGATCGATCGATCGATTGATTAATTAAATGATCAATTGATTGTAGTTCATAGTAAGGATTTCATGCTGTCCTTTTCTACCATATCAATTTATGTACTGAAATGCTCAGACTCCAAGCACCAGGTCCTTCATTTTATCTCAACATTTTGGTACACAGAACAGTATCAAGTTGATGACATTGAGGAAGATATGTTTCATTTCAATCTATTCTTATCTTATCTTATATTATATTTTGATAGATGATGTAACAGAGACGTTATCATATACTCTACTGGTAAACCCTGCATCCCATAATAAATGTGAAAGATGTCGTAAGTTTACCGCTACAAGGTCTATGGAGCCGTGTATACGATGTCTTGAAGTATTAAGTACAGGGTGGGATACATGAATGAATGGACTAGACACTAGGCGAGTTTGTACAGGTACAAAACCTTGGGATCTGTGTATACGATGTCTAGAAGTATTAAGTACAGGGTGGGATACATGAATGGAAGTATAAGTATGGAATAGATGAGACTAGACCAGTCAGGAATACGTCCCAATTGGGATAAAGAATGGACTAGACACCAGGCAAGTTTGTACAGCTACAAAACCTTGGGATCTGTGTTTACAATGTCTGTGTGTATTGAGTATGGGGTGGGATGCATGAATGGATGAGACCAGTCAGGAATATATATCCTGATCAGGATAAAGAATGGACTAGGCACAATGTCAGGTTGTACAGCTACAAGACCTATGAGCCATGTGTTCGGAAGTACTTATATTGGTACAGGTTAATGAAATTGAAACAGTTAATGTTTGTACTTTGATATGAACACTATTACAGGAGAAATGAAGTTGCCTTAGTGTTTCAGCCAAGGAACATAATATTTTCACAGAGACACAATTCAACTCGAGACTAATAATATAACAGAGACACAACACACACAGCAGGATCCTTTACCTAATCATATTGAAAAGATATAACACATTATTCCTTTACAGTGCAGTAGAAACTGGCTTTACCTGAAAAAAATTACACCTGAACTTTATGATTGTAATGGCTTCAATTGTTTATTTTACAACTGATAATCAACATGATAACTTGACTACTTCTACACCCCCACAGTGCACGGCACCTATGTAATTGTTTCTTTTACATTTGAAGTTGTCTGTATGTGTGTAAAAAACATTGTGTCTTGTGAGTGAATCACCAAGGCGTCTTTATTTCTCCTGTAACACTATTGTGGTATACCATGGAATCACTTTACTTTGGGTTTCATGGTTTGCAAGTACAGGGTGGGATGTTTGAAGGTAGTGGACATCAGATCTGGTTGTACAGTTTACAAATTAATATGTATGGTGCTCTGAAGTGACTCTTTGCTAGTTTTTATTCAGTCGGAAATTATGGCTTACAGGAATAATTTTCTTTGGCTCCTAGAACTTTTTTTTTATTGAAACTGTAAATAGAATTATGTGTGAAGATATGAATTTTATAATAAAATTATTTGAAAACATTTCCATTTGTCTCATATCTGTTCTTCAACAATCCTATGATGACATCACACCTGGGGCGAACAGAATACAAGAACACACAAAAATACATTTTAATCCCAAATATTTTTTTTTTAATCGAAAATTTAAGGCTCCTTGTGAAAAGTTACAACTGACCCCCATACAGGACAGAAAATTTACAGTCAAAAGTTATTAACAAATTTACAGAGCTCCTAAAAATGCACAGATTTGATGATGTTCATTAACATATTTATACAAAACCATGAATTTATGCAGAATTAGACCAAAAAAAAAAATGTGAAAAATAATAACCTGTCTAACCATGCAATTGAAAATCTTTTCCGAAGAAAAGAACAAACTGTGACAAATTATGTTATCTTTACAAAGAACCCCTATCTCTTGTAAATGAATTGTTTTCCAAGGTTACTTGCATTAATATTCTATCACCATAGCAACACTTTGTAGTACCATGGCAACAAAACTTAGTTGTCATCAATGCTCACAGATTATTCATTATCAAATGAACGCAACAATTATTTCTTATATTGCAGGTACCAGAAATTATTGCTTTATTTTATAAAATTAACTTTTAAAATTCAAACAATGAATCAAAGCTGTAGAAGTATAAACAATTTTATATATCTGGGTAAGGTGTAGCCTGACACTGAAAAGTTTTTAGTGTAAATCTTACAATATTTTGTTTCGTTTTATGACCATAAAACCATTTGTGAAACTGACATCCAGACTATAACTTTGCGTATCAATCAAAGTATAAAGTCCGAAACAAAAGATACTTAGCAACTGACTGCAGCTATAAATAATAATAATAATAATAACAGCATGCCAGAAAGAGGGGTTAAGAACTGGGACTGCTAATATTTGTTCATTCTGTTAAGTACATACTGATGCAGAAAAAAATAAGGTCAAAGTTCAAAGGTCATTCTGTTATGAAAGTAAGTACAAAAGATTATCATAATAATACAATGATTGTTTTTATTTACCGCACACCTGCTCAATGTGCTTTATGGCACAGACCTATAATAGCACAATAACCCTTTATACTTCAACTCCCTGGGGAGCATACAATCCATTGCAGCCTCTGTAAGTGCATAGGATTAAAAACATTCACATTGCAACCCCTATCCTACCAGGTCCCCCAAGTATGCAGCTGGGTTGACTGGGGCACAATCATGGTTCAAGTCTTGCTCAAGGACTTTTAATTATTCAGGAAAAAAAACCATGGTAACAGATTCCAAGCCATCCACTCTCATCATTTGATTAGGATCATACATACATATTATACTGTAGTAATTGCTTTCTCAAATATTATCTCAAATACTTGAACATTATATACGAATAGTCAAATAAATAGGAATTATTTGAAAATATGAACTCTACATGCATGGACTTATTATGAATACATATCAACTTATTATATTGTACTGTTTTAAAGAAGTGACGGCAATTAGGCAGCGTAACTCTTCCTTTTTGCATCTGTGAAATTTTGGATATAATGATACACACTTTTTTAGAGTTAATTATTTTGGTCTATCATTTAATTTCAGAAAAGTTATCTTTTGTATGTTGAAAATAAAACACCTTGAGGGAAAATTTTTAATTTTTTTTAAACCAATAAACAAAATAAATGGCCAACTAAAAAAAAATTAATTCAGAATGACATGCTATCATAAAGAAATATAGTACTGAAATTAATCATTACTGTATGATGTCATTTCCTGTGTCCTAATAACTGTGTGATGTCATTTCATGTTTCCTCTCTTACAAATTACCATTTATCCTAACATTTTTGAACACCAAAAATGATAATTCTCTCAAAATATAGTTCTGCATGCATTCCCCTAAACCAAGAAACATGACATATTGATATTATCAGAAAATGTGTATGACAAAAACAAGATTTGTAAAGAGAAAACAAATAATTTAAAAACTTGAATTTGGAAGAAATTTAAGTTACATGGAAAGTGAGTTGTTTTAACAATATAACATGACCACCTTTTCCAAAAGAATGATTGTAACGCTTTGTCTAGATCAGACTTTATGAATACGATGAATATCAAACAAGCAACAAATTAAACTATTAAAGATAGACACAAGCTAAAACTATCATTGTTGTATGTAGTAGATTTATACACGAGTGGTTGATAGTAGTGCCTTTTTCATATGGATACAATCAACTTGTAATTACAATAGTGTAAACACTAAATGAGATTGAATGTGTGACCACTTGAGGAACAATTGCTATCAGAGACACCACCCTACTGTGAGTGTAATGACATCACTGTCCATTGATAATTTACATCAGCACGTCGCAGCAATGGTTTTAATTTGTCTGTTACTTTGCCGACAGTTTGGTTTCCACAGTAGTAGGACTTGGAGTTGTCTGTCATAATCGTGGCGTATCTAGTCATTTCAATAAGTACCAGAACAAGATATCACATTTGAAAATAATTATCTCAATATTGATGATACATGTATTTGGTAATATTAACGTTGCAACAGATAATTCATAAATCATTCAATGAGTAGAAACAGAAAAGTGAAAAAGTTCAGAACTGTTGAAGAGGAAGACAAAGATGCATATTGGGCAAGATGAAAACCTGCCATCTTGAATGGTGCATTATGGGAAATTAGTTACAAAGTAGCCATCTTGAATGCTGCATTATGGGAAACTAAATTGATAAACATGAATTTATCAATGTCGATAATCTACCACATTTGCAACAGAGGAAACGCTCAAAAGAATAGAAAAATGCCAAATTACAGAGCAACTGGTCAGCAATTTTTATATAAATTTTATTTGCAGGCTTCAGATGTAACCTAACAATTACCATTTGTGATTGTTCACTTGTTAAAAACTTTGGAAAGTTTTCTCATTGGAGCTGATTTTTACATAGAGAAAATAATACCAAAGATTACAAAACCCTTCTAGCAGATAGTTTCAAATGTTGAATTTGTTGTACTGTTATTACAATAGAAAGACTGGTTCTAAATAGAAGCTGTCTCCAAATGGTAGTTTCTACGCGTTAATGTAACTGTACATCTCAAAATGCAAGCCATCACTTCCATTCAGAATTGTCCAGCATTTCGAACTCTAGCTAGAAAATAACCCCCCCCCCCCCATCCCTCAAGCCTATCGTAAATTGCATTGGTTTCTTGCGTATAATTATACTTCATTTTGTCCTAAAAAGGTAGTCATTTCACAAAATGAGAAGAGTCAGAACTTTGAGTTGAAAAAGTGTAATAATTGTGGACAGAAAGTTCCGTATTTGCCAAAACAGTGTTTTAGGGCGCAGAGAATGTGTGATTTGGTCAAATTTACAATACTTCTAATTTTGGGTACTTCAGAAGAAGAAAGCAGATTTACTGTAATCCTCTTTAGGGTGAAGGGTAGATCTTGTTCAATCCTATACTGTACATACTTATAGTCATGTCCTTAACACAGAATTTCTCAATAAGCCTTTCCAAAGTTTGCCATGGTGGCGCTCTACTTCCTGTCTGTGTGTACCTTGGGGGTATACATGGTATAGATTACTCACTTAATCATAGAGCACTACTGCTTTCCTTGATATCTGAACAATAAGAAAAAACATCCCTGATTTACACTTCTACAGAACACCAAGGGATAAAGCTCTTAAGAAATGTTACGATGAGGTGATGATACCCCCAATTTGTGTGAGGGCGCTGTATTCTCAATTTCCTGTTTGTAGTCTGGAATGGCCTATTGGCTGTAATGGGAAAGGTCAGTTTTTGCCACATTGGTTAGACTGCCACACTATTCTAGCATAATTGAAGAATATTAACAGCTTTCCCAATCAAAGGGATTGCATACTGTTCTTCGAGAGAAGCAGCCTGCCAAAGTGTCTGGGCATGGTCAAAGTCATTGTACAGGCTAGTAGGAATCAAGACAGTTTAATATTGCACTTATTTTATGCACTACCACTACTAATCAACTTATATGGGACTAAGCATCAAATGGAATTCAATTTTACTCCTTATATGGACGTTCTCAAAACAACACTGCTTGGTGATGACAGGTAGAAATAATACACGTCAGAGATAATTTTATCTGTCTTTGGCTGATAAACTGTAAACTGTTTCACTTTTTTTGTCCTGGTCAATTGGGCGAGTTAAATGTTCAACATATCTTCGTCACTGTCATCATGATACGCAAGACTCTTGCCAGCAAAAGGTCCATTCTTAGAAGTTCTAACATGAATATCCAACATTTTTTCATCTTCTTTTTTACTTTTACTTTTCTTTTTCTTTTTATCTTTCTCCTTCTTCTCTTTCTCTTTCTCTTTTCCTTCCACTTTTACTTCCTTGCCTTTTTTATCTTTTGACCGAGCTGCAGGTGGGTCTGGTTCACTAGCAATGATTTCAATCGGTGCACCAAGTTCATCCTCACTTTCGTCATCGTACTCTCGTTCCGTAGTGTTCATCAACAGATCGGATTCCTCGTCATTTCCAGTCAGCTTAGTATTTTAAAGAGAAAATGACTTTTTAATACATGTATAAAAAAGTGTCTTCTGAAAATGTTTAGGCTCTACTTGTAATTCATCACATCTGCAGTGATACCTGTTTACCATAACAGACAGCCAGCCAACCATATGAACACATGCCCTCACACACACACACATACATACATACATACATACATACATACATACATACATACATATATACATACACACATATCACATACATACATACATACATGCATACATACATACATGCATACATACATACATACTCACATGCACACATACACACACACACACACACACACAAATACATACATACATACATACATACATACACACACACACATACATACATACACACATACATATATATATACATACACATGTACATACACTCACACTTCATCTCTCTCGTCCTTATCTTGTTGCTATGGTGACCTACCTGTGAGTATTTGTATACTGGAACGTTACTGTAACCTGGGCAACAACATCTTTTGACCTTCCCTGCAAAGGAAGCCCTGAAAAAGGAAAACAAAATTGAAATGTATTTTTTCATTGAAATGTTTCATTTTCAATCATGTCATTGTCATTTTATCTAGTATGTAAATTACACCCTAAAACAATAGTAATACAGTATTTAAAATAATAAGGCTTTTCATGAATGTCTTGGTTTCAAAAGTTGAATGGACATATTAAAACGAAACTATCCTGCTGTGTTCAGCAATAAAGGTACTCAGACTAGCCAGTAAAACAACAACCTTAACTTTTCAGATGATCAGCTTTGATTATTAAATGTATATGTTTTGTACAGTGTTCTGGTGAACACTCCTTGTTTTAGCTGTAATTTATTGGTTGCAAAACAAATTGAAATATGTCAGTCTTTGACTCAGATTTGTTCCAAACAATCACATCAGTTTTAGTATGTTTTGTACAGTGATCGTAGTCAAAATGAATGCCTTGTAACTTTTAATTTCATAACAGCTCGTTTTTCATTTTCCTTAAACTTACCTTCTCTCTGGTTTGTGGAACACAATTAACAAAATACAAATTGTAATAGCTAGAATAACAACTCCAGTAACTATAGCAACTGTTCCCGGATTGTCATGTATTGTTGCACTGAGGCGACCTCCTGGTCCAAGGTCTTGCTCCTTTGGATACACACTAAATTTGTGAAAACAGATCAAAATAATGGTATTATACATTTAGCAACCTACTTACACATTGATAGCTTGTAAACATATTGCAGGTGTATAATACATTTAGTGACTACTTACACATTGACCACCTGTAAACATATTGAAGGTGTATAATACATTTAGCGACCTACTTACACATTGATAGCCTGTAAACATATTGTAGGTGTATAACACATTTAGTGACCTACTTACACATTGACAGCCTTTAAACATACAGCAGGTGTATAACACATTTAGTGACCTACTTACACATTGACACCCTTTAAACATACTGCAGATGTATAATACATTTAGTGACTACTAACAAATTGATAGCCTGTAAACATACAGCAAGTGTATAACATATCTAGTGACTATCCCAGTACTTACATATTGATAGCCTGGAGGCATACTGCAGGTGTATAATACATTTAGTGACCTACTTACACATTGACAACCTTTTAACATACTGCAGGTGTATAACACATTTAGCAACCTACTTACACATTGACAACCTTTTAACATACTGCAGGTGTATAACACATTTAGCGACCTACTTACACACTGACAGCCTTTAAACATACTGCAGGTGTATAACACATTTAGCAACCTACTTACACATTGACAGCCTTTAAACATACTGCAGGTGTATAATACATTTAGCGACCTACTTACACACTGACAGCCTTTAAACATACTGCAGGTGTATAACACATTTAGCAACCTACTTACACATTGACAGCCT
The DNA here is from genome assembly GCF_964340395.1 of Glandiceps talaboti. Taxonomy (NCBI): domain Eukaryota; kingdom Metazoa; phylum Hemichordata; class Enteropneusta; family Spengelidae; genus Glandiceps; species Glandiceps talaboti. Next base: position 21,966,486 of record NC_135551.1, on the reverse strand, counting down.
TTAAACATACTGCAGGTGTATAACACATTTAGCGACCTACTTACACACTGACAGCCTTTTAACATACTGCAGGTGTATAACACATTTAGCAACCTACTTACACATTGACAGCCTTTAAACATACAGCAGGTGTATAATACATTTAGTGACCTACTTACACATTGACAGCCTTTAAACATACTGCAGGTGTATAACACATTTAGTGACTTACTTACACATTGACAGCGTTTACACATACAGCAGGTGTATAATACATTTAGTGACCTACTTACACATTGACAGATTTTAAACATACTGCAGGTGTGTACCAATGAAAGAAATATTGACAATTTTTGGATTCGTAGAAAAATTCTGGTTTCCCAGGTGTAGCCTAAAAAAAAAGAAAAACAGAGTTATACAGCATCAAGGATTTCAAACTAATCAACAAATTGGATGAAAAATTGCTCCCTTATTTTTGTTTGTCCATTTTCACACTCCAGTAGAAGGACAGCTCACTTTTAATCATGAAGAGTGGACAGTCTCTAGGCTCAGAACATAACAAAGGTCTAAAACTTGAGTGTTAATAAAAAGCAAACACCTATATTTCCTACAAAAGTCTTTCTTATTACCATTTATCTATAATATCATCCATGAAGAATCATGAGCTCTACCCATGCTATAATTTTCCATATCACACCCTGGCTCTCTTTCTTTGCCCAAATATGGTCACTTTATATGACTTCCAACCACTACACTACACTACAGGGCCAGAGCTGGTTAGTAATATTTACTCTTTGCTGGTACAAGATGATGTTGACCTGACAAAGCATTCAAATCACACAGTAAGATCTAGTATACATCATCACTTTTGTGGGTAGACATCATCACATTTATGGGTATACATCATCACTTTTGTGGGTAGACATCATCATCACTTTTGTGGGTACATATATTACTCACTTGTTCTTGACTGCAGTGGAAGATAATAGTTGATTCCACATCATCAATACCTTCCTTATGACATGAACCTGGGTTTGTTATCACCATCTCAAGCTCATCAGCTGAAATCAGAAAAAGATCAAAATATACATTTAATTTATTTTTAAGATTTAAGATCAATGAATATATATGTATGTATGTATGTATGTATGTATGTATGTATGTATGTATGTATGTATGTATGTATGTATGTATGTATGTATGTATGTATGTATGTATGTATGTATGTATGTATGTATGTATGTATGTATGTATGTATGTATGTATGTATGTATGTATGTATGTATGTATGTATGTATGTATGTAAGAGGAAATCTGCATATGAGCCATGAAGGGGTAATTTGCATAATTATGTGCAGTAAAACTAATGACCAAATGGGAGCAAGGTCTTTGCTTTCATTCTGGTATCTATATTTTCTCTAATAATGTGGTCGCAATGCTTACAAGTCAGAGGTATTGAAGTTCAGTGTTTCAGTCTCTGAGCTGTATTAAATTCACAGCATAGGGCAAAGTGGCTGTCTATCTTTCTCCCTATCACAGATACAAAGACACATACACACAAACATTCATGCATAGACACGGCACACACACACACAGACACACACACACACAACATATTCAATTCTGATTTTACCTTCCATGAAGTATGCTGTGTGACTTGCAAGTCCAACGTTTCTATGGAAACTACTATCCCCTTCCTTGGTCTGACAGACAGCAGCTCCAGAGCAGTCACCAGTATCATCCAAACCTTTCGGATTGAGTGTTATCTTGTAGTTGTACTGGTCAAAATTAGATGATAACCTCACATCCCCTTTAACTGTGTATCTGCAAATAATAATAATAATCAAATAAACATTACAGATAAATTGAATGCAGAATTAAGTATGTACAGATAAAGTTGTGAAAGGGCGCCCTCAAACATCAGTCAGCATAGCAAATATGAGCTGGCATAGCAAATATATGCTCAAACGGATACATTTTATTGACAATAGGACCAAAAGGCACCATACCGCTAAATTGTCTCTCACACAATGTTTTATTACTATATAATATTTAAACCCCTTCACTTCTAATAATAATAATAATGTTGGGTTCTTATATAATGCTTTCCCACACAAATAGACAACAAATACTACGGTCAAAATTAGACACTAACCTCACATCTACAAATAGACAACAAATACTACGGTGATATACTTGTCTTATCAAACATTAGAGTGGCCATACTTAATTATATGTTTCTCATGACCCGACTGATCCTATACCTCTTCAATCTGGCAAATACAATTGGCGCCCTCTATGACAGGGTTAGGAAAAAATTATGTCAATAATTGTACGATGATGACCCTACGAGCATGCACCTGAGCTGAAATTATCATTTATTGCTGACAATTTAGGAACTTATACAAAAAAAAATAGTTTTTTTTCCTTCCAACTTTCTTTAATTGTCATTTTCAAGTAATTCAGACTGTTACAGTATGATTATGAATTGAAAGTATCGCCAATATATTACACATACACTTACTTTTTTTTAAAAGCTTTATTTTCATTTTTAACCAACCAACCAACCCACCCATCATTTTTGTTACGATGAGAAAACATCAAATTAAGTATGGGTGCCCTTACATACAAAATACACATGAAAAAACAAGTCATTCTGGCAGATCTACACTTTGGAACTTTTTCACAGTGACAGATTTGTGTCAAAGAATTCCGTAATATCTACTCAATGTCATTATCTCAGGTTTGCTGTAAATAATTTCTGTTACAGACTACATACTTTCCAGACAAAATGTTGTATTTTTGAGAAGTGGATAGTCACAGCTCCGAGTATACTAAAAGGTAACAGCATTGCTCTTTTATTTCAGTCAGTATTGCATGAAAGCAAGTTTATGGATTTTGAAATCATAGTGAATAGAAATTGCTTCTAAATTACATTTTTAGTAACATATTTTTTTTTTTGAATTTTCTTTTTCAGTCAAATATTGTTGAACATCAGAAATCAGTAAAATTGCAGTGTTTTTGCTTATTAAAAGTTGGGAACCTGGGTAACAGAAAATGGGAAAGGGTGAAGTTTGCATAGTTTCCCATACAATGTGGGAACCTGGTAAAATTTCTGGGGAACCCTGGTAGACTCTACTTGGCTAACTTGCTTACTGCCCTTAACAAAAACTAAACTAAAAAGGTGTAACAATTGACTGGAATTGTGACTTACTCATTTTCCATCAGAGGTGAAAGGTCAATGATCCCACCTGTTATTGGATCAGTGATTTTATTATGGCTAATCTCCACTGAGTCTCTGGAATTGAAAATGATAACATTGAATAACCTCCATGATAACAGTATTAAAAAAGTAAAATAGTTCTTTTGAATTGCACAATGTCACACAAGCCCAATAAACGAACTTCATTCCTTTTGGGAGGGGAGGGAGTCTGGCATCAATAGCCATTTTTGATTCAAAATTTATGTGATTTTGTTATCATTTTGATCTCTATTGACAAACATTTGTATGGTAACACCTTATTTTTCTTCTGGATTTGAACTGGGGGGAGTGATTTATGATTCGCGTTATCTTGAATCACATAACTACTAAATTTTTAGACGACTTCTCTTTCTGAGTTGCATACTCCTTTAAATGAACAAGCAGTGATAAACATGACAAAGGTAATTAAAGTAAATGATAATAACACTGAAATACTCATATTATCAGCAGTTTATATGTATCATATCTCACCTTTCTGTACTGCAGGCAACGTGGGATTTCCATTCAAAGTAAAACTGACAACTTCCTGTTTCTTCATTCTGTGGAATCCTACAGATTGACATATACAGGGAGGGAGGGAGGGAGGGAGGGAGGGAGGGAGGGAGGGAGGGAGGGAGAGAGAGGAGAGAGAGAGAGAGAGAGAGAGAGAGAGAGAGAGAGAGAGAGAGAGAGAGAGAGAGAGAGAGAGAGAGAGAGAGAGAGAGAGAGAGAGAGAGAGAGAGAGAGAGAGAGAGAGAGAGAGAGAGAGAGAGAGAGAGAGCGAGCGAGCAAGCAAACAGAGTAAGAAACAGAACAAAGTGGAGAAGCAAAGATGATAAATTAGTAATCCAAATTTAATATCAAGACAGCTTTAATTGTCAATATCGATTTTACATTCAATTGTCCCCAATGTCTTGCATTCTCTATCATATCTCTGTATCAACTATGACGACCTGTTGTAAATCATCATCATCATCATCACCTTTAAAATCAATATCATCATTAAATACCTTGTAACTACAGGTCCTCCTACTGTCTTGGCACATTGAAACTCTATAACTGACTGTGCTGGCATCTCACTACGTCTCCCACTCTTGCACACATCGCTGCCCTCGGAGTACTGCACCATTAGTTTCACCACCTCGCCATCCTCTGAAATAACAATGTATTTACAAATTAAAAACTAATTTGATTGTTTGGGGTTTCTACACAAGAGTGTTCATTTTATGTGTATCCATAGTAGTGACGCATACGTTTCACTGGAGACACAACTTTGAGAGTCATACATGGGTGTTTAGCACCTATAAGGTTCATTTTTGTATTATACCACCCTTTCATTAGGATTATTTGTTAGGGTATCTGTGCAAGGATATGCATTTAATTGAGTGCATTCATAATATTGAAACATGTATTCTATTGGAGACATAAGACTCAATATGGGTATTCAGCACCTATAAGGTTCATTTTAGTATGATACCAACCTTCCACTTTGATTGCCTGGGTTTCTATGTTTCCAAGAGAATCAAAAGTGCCGTCTGGTTTGTGTCGACAAACTGATGACCCAGGTGGACAGTTTGAATGTGACACTGGTACACATAGGTTGATGTAATACCTAGGTAATGATAAAAACAATGAATAGTGAATAACAAACAACATCAATGTGTTCATTGCAGTTTTCACGTTGAGGCAAATTGGTCATCCAAGTCCTGTGTCGAGTTGAACCTACACTAATATAGTCTAGCAGTAACTGGAGTGTTATTTTTTTTCAAACTGACAACCAACACTATGTTCACTGAAAATTGTTAAAATACCAATAATTAGACATTGTACATGTTAATTGAGGTCGCTACAGTACAGTATTAGGTTGAAATGGGGATTCTGATAGTTTTGGGTGGATTTATTTTACCATATTGTATGTACATCTAACAAATATGTTTACCCACAAGTTTGAAACAAGTCTTTATAGAAGACACTCCCCCCCCCCCCCCCACCCCCAAATACTTTACTTCTATGGGACTGAATGCTGATATTATTTTAAGAATATAAGAAATTAGTGGCAACAAATAAATACGAAAAAGTGTCCGTGATATGGAGGAAATGGTTACATTTCGATAATTGAACCTAAAGGTCAAGGTCAAGGTCTTAAAAAAAGCATGTATCTGATAATATAGGGCTAGACACTTGAATGGAGTCTCTATGTATTAGTATTACATTTTTTTAGCTATCACATTACTACAAATATTGTCACCATTTGGTCAAATTTGCATATGTCGCGGAACAAAGTGACATGCATATGTCCCATATGACATGTTCCCTTTGTGTGCATGCCAGATTTGAAAGAAATCAGATATAGCATGTCTGAGATATGACATATTATGGACAGACAGAGCCCACTGTAATAGTTCCTCCCTTTGGGCGACTAGAATCATTCCAGTCGCAGCTAGCTAGCTACAAATGTAGCTAGCTTTCAAAGTACAATTTAGTTGTTATTTTTTAATACAGTATGTGAATACATTTGATACAAGTATATTCCCTATTCTAATCATGAACATCTGTATTCATGGATTTTGGCATCTTATTTATAAACTGGTGTGTACTTACTCATTGTTAAATTCATCACTAATCTTCCAATCACCAGTTTGTTGTGATAGAACCTTCAGATCATATGTTTTTCCATTGTAGGATGTAACACAGGGTTCACTTGACAGTGCACAGGCCAGATTTGTCTTCCATTGGAACACATAGGCACAATCCCCTTCAATCTGAGGAAGGTCAGAGGGCATAAGTCAAATAGGATAAAGGCCAGGGGGTCAGAGATTATAGGGAGTAGAGGCGTGAGTCAGAGATGAAGGTGTGTGTGTGGGTTCATAGATAAGGAAGGTCAAAGGGCATGGGTCAAAGTTCACACATCGGTCAAAGGGCAAGTGTTTGATTATCACACACACTGTAACCTCTTTCCTACAATCAACTCAGTAACTTTACAACGACAAATTAAACGAGAGAAATCTTATTTTAACACATAAGATATTCAAAACATCTTCAATGGGTAAACAGAGCAGTGTAAAAATGAAAGCTCATATTTCTGTCTCTGAAGGATATGTTTATGAAATTTTTAAATAAAGTAGTCAGTCTATAAATGCCTTTCAAAATTGATTCTTGTAATCTATTTAAAGTGTCTGAGAACTTACACTGAACATTCGTGGTGATCCCAAACCAACTGTCTCATCACATTCAAACTGAATAGTGGTACGAGTCTTCTCTGAGCCTGTTGACAAAAGGAATGATGTGAAAAGAATTCTCTTGCTGATTGGTTTAAGAATATCCTAACTCTTGCAAGGTTTGTTCTACAACCAATCAACTACAACTTTTCATACAGCTAGCTGATTCATGATTCATGTAGGTCATGGTATCATGAAAGTGTACTGTACATAGCAGTAATACATTCAAGATCACAGTATTGTGCAAGGTGCATGCCTACACAACATCTTTATAGTTTAACCTGTCATCCATTTTTCCCTTTGACTCTACCTCTTAGTTGAAATGTCATTGGAAATATGTGTAAGATGTATCACTGATAGTTGTATTTGGTACAGACAGAATGTTACAATGTAACACTCACACACATGGTTTATTTGGTACAGACAGAATGTTACAATGTAACACTCACAGACATGGTTTATTTGGTACAGACAGAATGTTACAATGTAACACTCACAGACATGGTTTATTTGGTAAAGACAGAATGTTACTCACATACATGGTTAATTTGTTGAAGATTTTGTTTTGAGTAACGTCTCAACATTATTGTGTACAGTGTCTGAGACAACACAAATGGTTGCTGGTATTGAAAGTATTGTGTCTTGAAACCTTGATTAATTATAAATTTAGTGAAACAATGTTGCAATTACACGCAGGAAATTACTCAGCGGCATTTTCAAAAGGAAAAAAATTGATGGCTGGTTCAATTATAATGATGTTACACAGACTGCACTTTGTACAAAGTATGATCTCGGCTGTAAAAACAGTGTCATTTTTAATACATGCAAAACTAAAGTTTAGAAATTCGAAGAGTAGTTAGCATACAGTATCTAGTTCTTAGTATTTGATTTCTAAAAGGGTCAGTTTTTATTTTTTACCGTTTATTGAAGTATATGGTAAAACAAAGATGGGTCTATGGCTTGTGTGCAATTATACGTATTTAACTGGCATAACATTGTATTTTGAAAGGAGCAAGGATTTGTGCAAATTGCGAATTCAAATCTTCAGGCATATCCAACACAATAATGAAAGCAGTTTTACAGTAAATATAGACATTTGTGAGTTTGTTGTGAAAACTGCAGTTATTCCAAGCACAATGACAAGCCAATTTGGAGACACGGACTTGAGAATATGTAAAATAGACTTACTTCCTGGACAGGTATCACCACCTGTATATACCAATTTCAATACCTCTTCATCATACATGAATTCCTGGTGACCAGAACTACCAAGTGATTTGTCAACCTGAGAGGACGTGTGTAGACAAACACCAGCATCTTGACAACCACCCTGACCACCTGGTATTGCACCACATACATTGATTTGAAACTCAGAAGATCCATATTGCACCTGTTAATTGAAAAATCCAACAAATCTGATTGGTTACAGGGACATCCAATGAAAATGTAGATTGGTGCATTATTAAGTTTCTGGTAACTATTCAAATGTGTTTGGTCATGAAGCCAACAAAAATTAACCATTATGAGGACAAGACCTCCTCCTCCTCCTCCTCTTCCCCCCCCCCCCCCCCCCCCCCAATTCTCCTCCTCATCACTCCTTTTACAGTGTTTTTGTTAGGCAGGCTAAATAACTAACTATGCTAATCGATGAAATATAATTGCAGTTTCACCTTGTATGATGTCACAGCACTGCTGAACTGTGGTAAAAGGGTCGTAGGAGCAGAACAATTGCATGGATGTGTGATTATAACAATGTAACATTGGTGTTACAGTAACATTGCAGTAACAAGGTTAGGAGCAGGCCAGTTCATGGCTATAATTACTGCCCTGTGTGTCTTTGTAGCAGCACTGTAACTGCACTGTTACTACAGCATCATTACACACTAAGCTTCCAGACTACATGTAAGTTGATGTAGTGAATGTGAAAACACATATGACATAATCTCACCTTGTAAACGTGGTCTGCATCATGAGCAGTCAGTGAACTCAGATTAAATGTATATTGTAGCGCCGAATCTCTGTATGTACAGCCTACAGTTGCTGGTGCTGGTGTTGATGGTGAACAGACTGCATTGGTCCTCCAATCAATCAGGTAAGTACAGTCACTGTAACCAATTACTTTGGGTACACCCTGTAAACATAAACATAAATGTAAACATCATCAACATAAACATCATCAACATAAACATAAACATCAACATAAACATAACAGCATCAACTAAACATAAACATCATCATCAACATAAAGACTATCATCAACATAACATAAACATAAACATCATCAACATAAACATTCATCAACATAACATAAACATCATCAACATAACATAAACATCATCAACATAACATAAACATCATCAACATAACATAAACATAAAACATCATCAACATAACATAAACATCATCAACATAACATAAACATAAACATCATCAACACAACATAAACATCATCAACATAACATAAACATAAAACATCATCAACATAACATAATATAAACATCATCAACATAACGTAAACATCATCAACATAACATAAACATAAAACATCATCAACATAAAACATCATCAACATAACATAACATAAACATCATCAACATATCAGTTTGTTCTACATCATTTTACCTCAGACAGTCCAGGTTCACAATGGAAAGTAATTATTGTTGATAAATTCCGTGATGCTTCTTCAGGACATGCACTTCCACGGATATACTTCAGTACAACATCTCCGTTTCCATCGATATATGGTTCTTGATCAAGACGTCCAAGACTCTGAATGTAATACAAGAAGTTGAAATATGTAGATGTCTCTTTCACTTTCACTTTCCCTCCCTCCCCTCCCCCCTGTAGTACTCTTTGTTTGCCATGTGCTATCCTAAATATTTACTTGTGTATTCACCTAAAGTAACCAATATCAAAAGTGACAATATGTTACAATAGGGAACTTGCAAACCAGACTGAGCATGCTCAGACACAAAGTACTGTGGGATTATCTGTGGTTGTCATAATACTTAATCTGGAGCTACCGATAAAATAAACCCCCACAATGGTCAGGGTGACTATGAATTGATTATTTGTGATTATAAATGATGTAACAATAACGCTTATAATACTAATTGATTTGTGTTTATTATCATATTTCCCATGATGCAACAATCAACATGGCGGGTTTGCAAGTTCCCGATTATCTCCAAATAGCAGCCACATTTTAGTAGAGTACAACATTTGCTTTAATAGTTCACCAGATAGTTTATAATAAGTAAATTGTAGTCAACAATAAAACACTTATTTTGAGTAAAAAAACTGCTCTTTCAAAAAGAACAAGACATATTTAATTTGTCTCCTTCAAAGTTAATATTTGAGACTATGCCATAACTCCTACAAAAATGTTTACATCATTTTTATTTCAGTAACCAGTTCTTCATTATCTGAAATGCCATAACTTCTTCTGCCCTGAAAAGTTTACATCATCTGACATTTTTATCCAGAGCTTCACTAACTAGTTCATGATCTATATAAAGGACTGACTGTTGACATAAGGGGTCTCATAAAAAAACTTGTGATAAGACTACTTATGTTACTAATATTTTGATCAAGTGAAACTATACAGTAAAAGTGACTTGATTTTTATTTTTAGAGATATTTCATTTCAAAAGGAGAGGAAGGAAAAATCAGCTCACCATTGGTGGGAAACCTGGTTTCACTGAACATGCCGATGCCCCAGCTGGACAATGTGAGTTTGGTATTGGGTTCAAAGGTCGGCATAGGTTAATATAATATGAAGCAAGGGAATCTCCAATTTCAGACACTGCCAAGTAATGACCTCTCTCATCGATCAGGGCAGAAAGGTCAATACGGTACTCCTTATCTCCATCATTCTTTACAATGGCACACTCAAGCTGGTGACAAAGATACATGTAAATTAAGAAATATTTTAAATTTGACACACACAGTTAATTTTTTTAGTCTCCAATGATTGCTACTACCAAACAAGAGAGACCATAGTGTTTCAATTAGATGTTGTTTTTTTCAGTGATACATCCTTGCTTCTGAATCATGGGGCGTAGCAGACATAAAATATATAAAGATGCGATGAAGACTAAATATTCCTGATGCCATACAGCTTACTATTCCTTCAGATAACATCATGAATATTCAGTGCTCATCAAATAAATTATTTCCTGGAGTGTTGTTCCTTTTTCACAAAGTAACATAACTGTGTAAAACATACCTGTTTTTCACAAACCAACGGTGTATGCCATGAGAAGTAGTATGTACATTCATCTGACTCGGAAATGAAGACAGGTGATCCGAGGTCTGTCCAATCTTTATCCTGGTCACACACAAACTCAATAATGGTATTCCGGTTAAACTGCCCATTATGACAAGGATCACCTCCCATATAATTTGTGGACAATATTCCGTCTTCAAAACGGATACTTTTGTTGAAATTACCAGCATTGAAATTTCTTCCATTAACACTTCCCAGTTCTACTTGGCAAGAACCTTGAAAGAAAGAAAAAGAAATGCACACACAAAATTGAGATCTGATTTTCAGAAAGGGTTGATATCAAAGTTGTAATTTAATTTATCAGCAGTAGTATGGTGAGTGTGGGATATGACCCGACTTGTAATAATAATAATAATAATGTTGGGTTTTATATAGCGCTTTCCCACTTTGTGCTCAAAGCACTTTACATTTATTACCCCTGACATGGATCTATAGTATCACAACAGCCCTTTATACTTCCTCAACTCCCTGGGGAGCATACAATCCATTGCAGCCTTTATAAGAGCATAGGATTAAATCATTCACATTGCAACCTCTATCCTACCATGTCCCCAACTATACAGATGGGTTGACTGAGGCACAGTCATGGTTCAAATCTTGCCCAATTACTTTAGCTATTCAGAAACAAACGGCAGCAATGGGGCTCAAACCTATAACCTGCAGATTCCAAGCCGGCAACTCTAACCATTCATGACTCCACTAAAACTTGAAACTTGTCTCGTACCTCTATACCTATTCCCAGCAAAATACTATAAGTGTTTCATGCATTCACTGTTCCATTGCATCCACATATTTTTTATAGATATGGAAGCAGTTTTGAGAGGGGTAAAATGGCTATACTACTTCTAGTTGAGCACCAGAAACCCTTGTTTAGAGTGAAAGACAAACTAAGCATATTACTTGATTATTTGACCTTGAAAATGAGGGACAAGGTCAATTTAATTAAGGCTACTTCATGTTCTTACATGACACATGATAATAGCCCATTGTAGTACATCTCTGGTACTCATGAGACATCAACAACAATTTTGGATGTGTTTCCAAACATATTTTGACTGTGAATGGAAATGTTCATTTGAAAAGTAATATGACCAAGATCAAAGTAGTGTACGCAACATCATTTGTCATTTTTCCCTTCAAATTTGCCACTAGTAGAAGAGTCATTGAAAATGTAAGATATATCACTGATAGTTGTAATAGGTACAGACAGAATGTTACAATGTAACACTCACAGACATGGTTTATTTGGTACAGACAGAATGTTACAATGTAACACTCACAGACATGGTTTATTTGGTACAGACAGAATGTTACAATGTAACACTCACAGACATGGTTTATTTGGTACAGACAGAATGTTACAATGTAACACTCACAGACGTGGTTTATTTGGTACAGACAGAATGTTACAATGTAACACTCACAGACATGGTTTATTTGGTACAGACAGAATGTTACAATGTAACACTCACAGACATGGTTTATTTGGTACAGACAGAATGTTACAATGTAACACTCACAGACATGGTTTATTTGGTACAGACAGAATGTTACAATGTAACACTCACAGACATGGTTTATTTGGTACAGACAGAATGTTACAATGTAACACTCACAGACATGGTTTATTCAGTACAGAGAGAATGTTACAATGTAACACTCACAGACGAGATTTATTTAGCAGAGACACTGTTTTGACTAAAGTCTTGAACATTGTGTTAGTTGTCTGGGATTACATCAACTGTTTCTGATAATGAAAATGTTGTGTCTGTTTAACTTTGATTGATTATCCCTTTTGGAAAACAATGTTGCCATTACACACATGTATTAAATTACTACACACTCATGAATAGGCACATAGACTCTCAGTGAAATGAAATACACTATGAGTTCAATTACAATGGTGTTTTGCGTAGACTGTACTTTTCATACAACTTTGATCTTGGTTGTAACTAGCATGTGATGAACTTACCAACTTTATCACCTTCACATTCAGTACTCTTGACAGGTCCACAAGCATTGATCAGGAACTGGTGACCCTTTCCATCGTTGACTTGGTAGTCATCATCATCTTTACGTAGGGCATTCAAATCAAACTGAAACCCTGCAAAACAGTGTAGAATAGTGGAATAAAATTATATTCTATATATACGCCAGTCGGATTTATTTTGGAGTATGAAAAATGTATCGAGCTAGGCACACTTTACAATGTAAGGGTAAATCAGACAATTCTTTGAAAATTACCAAATCCAGACTGC
>NC_135551.1:21898502-21948502 GCF_964340395.1 Glandiceps talaboti | reverse complement strand
TCACTGCAAAAAAACACCCCCTTACTTCTGAAGTCCAGGGGGTTTTACCTTCAAGGACACCTAATCTATACACTGCACGTATACTGTTTGCCCTAATGTTTGAATACTATTGTTTACCATAGCAAAAAAAGTACCCTTTTTTACGATTCCACGGACCTAGATGGCTGACGAAAAACACCCCCGGGCCTTTTCCGTGAAATTTCTAATAAGCATGTGTACCCGCTTGCCTGGGACTGCCACTACTGGGGTATCAACTCAGCTTGTGTTCCTTTAACTTGGATGATAATGTGATGAGATTGTGAGGCCATTTATGATCAAAACAATTTTATCTGAAAGGACTTGGATTTCATCTGGCTGTATACCTCAAGAATAGGGAACTTGCAAACCCGCCATGTTGAATGTTGCATCATGGGAAATGTGATAATAAATACTAATAAATTAGCATTGTAAACAATACTGTTACATTGTTTATAACCAGGAATGATCAATTCATAGTCACCCTGATCCTTGTGGGAGGTGAATTTTATCAGTAGCTCCAGATTAGTTATCATGATAACCACAGATAATCCCATAGTCCTTTGCATCTGAGCATGCTCAGTTTGGATTGCAAGTTCCCTATTAAAAAGTTGCAGATAGGTATATGGGTACACAGCTCAAGTTCCTAGGCAAGCACTCCATGATTCGTGAGTTGCGCCCCTTCCAAAGACCTTCCTTCCATACCTGCATTAACCACAGAGCCATCATCTTGTGTTTGACATGACCCAACACCCTGAGTTCCACTACATTCACCAGTTCCACCAACCAATGGTCCACATACATTAATCAGGTATGTATACTTATCATCTTGTATTCTGTAGTCACTACTTTTGTTTCTCAGAGGCAGAATGTCAAATTCATAGCCAAATCGTGGATCTTGTACTTTACAGTTGGAACCAACTTGTTGCTGGATAGTCAAAGAGTGAAAAGGTTACAGGTTATGGGTGAAAGGTCAAAGGTCAAATGCCTTGAGGTTTAGTCAGAAGTAATTAGTTGCTCTGAATTCAAAAGTTGAAAGGATTCAGGGCCAGATAAGGATCATAAAGTCAGCACATTTAAATCACAAGTGATTTACTCAAATGACAAATGAGTCACTCCACGATTGTTTTTCAGAGGAAATGCTTTCTCTGTATCATAAAAGTACATATAATTAAAAGTATTCACTATATCATAGGGACCTACCTCAAGTGGACAGGCACTTGGAGTTTCCCAGACAAACACATATTCGCACTCTGGTGTCTCTGTTTGGAAGATTGGTGCACCCTGTATATAGTAAAACAGTCATGGTGAACATCAATACAGTTGTGACTGATTTGCATATCATTTCATTAAGTCTAGAATATGTCAACGATTCTATGCGTTGCATATTTTACAAGGGGTATGCATTTGGGGTATTGCTTTATACATGTAGTCAGTTTTGAATGCCAATATTGTTGGAGAGGCAATTCTAATGAAAGGTCTAGAGCTAACACCATCCTAGCCTAAAGATAATTCAATTTCTCATTAGCATTATTATCAGTAGCAAAGTGATAACCAGCACTGAATAGCACTCCTAGTGGCCAAACTATACAATTCTTTTGTCTTTCTGGTAACTGCGTATTATGTATTGTGTTGACAGTACCTGTGTGGTAGAACACTCAAAGTTAATCCTTGTACTTCTGTAGTATTTACTTTGATGACACTTATCACCATTCAGATATCGGATACTGACAGATCCATCAATTCCGGCTTCCGGCATAGCTTGCACATATCCTAGATTAAAATTCTTTGTTGCATCACCACTGTCTGTTTGACATGCACCAATGGCACCTCCTAAACAGGGAAAATAAACCATGAAAAACTTTAAAATTTTGTAATCCAATTTGAAATTTATCTTGAAATAATCACATTAACCATTTTCTCCAGGTAAATTGATTTCTCTAAAAATAGAAGTTCTTAAGATCTCTCCATACTTTGATGTATCCAAACTTGTTCCTGGTCCTTTTGATGTAGTATAAAGGAATTGTGGGGTTTGACATCTTATTTTCAAAGAAATCGTTAAATTTTTGTACTATAGTTAATGCAAAATTTGGCAGCCATATTGGACTCTAAAATTACACCAGTTTGGCCTCTGTTTCAACACTATATATGGTGGCCATATTGGATTCTAAAATGACATCAGTTTGGCCTCTGTTTCAACACTATATATGGCGGCCATATTGGACTCTAAAATGACATCTGTTTGGCCTCTGTTTCAACACTATATATGGTGGCCATATTGGATTCTAAAATGACATCAGTTTGGCCTCTGTTTCAACACTATATATGGCGGCCATATTGGACTCTAAAATGACATCTGTTTGGCCTCTGTTTCAACACTATATATGGTGGCCATATTGGATTCTAAAATGACATCAGTTTGGCCTCTGTTTCAACACTATATATGGTGGCCATATTGGATTCTAAAATGACATCAGTTTGGCCTCTGTTTCAACACTTTATATGTGACCAATGATTTTTTTTCTTTACTTCATTACTATGAAGTGTGAGTACCTAGTGTCCATTACTATGAAGTGTGAGCACCTAGTGTTCAGCGCTGACATTATACTATAAACCAAGATACTTTCACTACTACAAAATTTTGCAATTTTACAGTCTTCAGTTAATTCTAAAAGACTATATTTTTACTAATTACTAGACTTGGTACATTGTGTTCATGTGCAACAAGGCATTTTAGTTACTACTTATTTTTGCGTTTTTTGTTTTCCAGCGAAGTTAGCGAAAATAAGTCTTTAGCGGAAATGTTCAGGTTTATAGTATTTTAAGTTTGTGTGTGACACTTCAATGTCTGTCACTGTTGGTGTAAATGTGGAGACAAACTTTGAAACCAATACTAGTAATCTATCAACACCTATGTAAACAGTTTTGTTTGTTCTTCTCTTGAAAAACCCCATTAAAAAGAAGATTTACCAGGACAAGTGTAGTCTTCGTTATCAGCTACATTCAATTGTTTACACACGTTGATATGATATCGTAAATGACCGTATCCGTCACGTGTATCAACCGCCTCCCAATTTCCAGTGTCACGTGCCAGGGGTGAAAGGTCATACTGATTACCATGCATATCTGAGACAAGACAATCCACTGCTTCGGGTGAACATGCTAGAGCGGTTTCAAATTCAAAGAAATACGTATTGTCTTCTGTCCTGACAAATTTGGGTTCACCAAGGGTGATGTCATGCTTGCAGCGGAATGTTATTTCTACACCAGTTAACGAACCTGTAGACAAATGATAGGAATATTAAGCTGTCAATATTAATAAATTCGTTCAGCATCTTACACTTATATATCACTCATCCATGTTTCAAGGGGGAGGGGTACTCCTGGACTAAAGACTCAGGTGCAGTCAGGGATGATTACTCAAATGGTCCTGCATGTGTTATGTGTTGCCAGATCTGGTTAACAGTGATAAAGACTGTGGACTGACTGGGAAAGCCTTGACAGTTCCACAGCAACATGATAGTGAGCGTGAATATAGCCCTGTCACATAGTCCTAAACCTGAATGAAACTCTGTAGAATTCTGTTTTTGTATTTGTGTATATGTCTGGATAAAATAAATCCCTGGGAAATGTTCTCAGCACAAACATTTTACAAAAACAAAAACAAAAACTTCTGCACCAATCTATATCCTATATATGTATGTATGTATGTATGTATGTATGTATTTATGTATGTATGTATATATGTATGTATGTATGTATGTATGTATGTATGTATGTATGTATGTATGTATGTATGTATGTATGTATGTATGTATGTATGTATGTATGTATGTATGTATGTATGTATGTATGTATGTATGGTATGTATGTATGTATATATGTATGTATGTATGTATGTATGTATGTATGTATGTATGTATGTATGTATGTATGTATGTATGTATGTATGTATGTATGTATGTATGTATGTATGTATGTATGTATGTATGGTATGTATGTATGTATATATGTATGTATGTATGTATGTATGTATGTATGTATGTATGTATGTATGTATGTATGTATGTATGTATGTATGTATGTATGTATGTATGCATGCATGTATGTATGTATGTATGTATGGTATGTATGTATGTATATATGTATGTATGTATGTATGTATGTATGTATGTATGTATGTATGTATGTATGTATGTATGTATGTATGTATGTATGTATGTATGTATGTATGTATGTATGTATGTATGTATGCATGCATGCATGCATGCATGTATGTATGTATGTGTGTGTATGTGTGTGTGTTTGTTTGTGTGTGTGTATGTATGTATGTATGTATGTATATGTATGTGTGTATGTATGTACATGTGTGTGTGTGTGTGTGTGTGTGTGTGTGTGTGTGTGTGTACTTTAACTCATAATGCTAATTTTTATTGATTACTTGACCTCACAGCTTGGCACAGAAATAAAACTACATGATATTAAAATATCTATATATAAGGTCCATAGTAGACAGATCAAAACGTTGCATTCATTTCCAATTTATCGTTCCAAAGTAACTATACTGTACTGTCCTATTCCTATTGTTGCCATGGGAACAGCTAGTATTTATATTAAGAATCTCCTTACCATCACTTGTACGTAGCCCAGCGTATTTCAGAGTAAGAGGACCATTAGAATATTCTAATTCTGTGTTGACACGTCCAATCACAGTACCCTGATTGCCATTCACTACACACGCTGATGTTAATAGATTTTCTCCATGGATAGCAGGACACTCTGGACCTGCACCAATCACTCCACCACAAATATTGATCTGAATAAATATATAACCAAATGTACTTCAAAGTGTTTGGGGTTTTTTTTCTCCTCTCTTTAATCAATAGGCAGTTAATATTGCTCACACAGATGTACAGGGGGTGGCTCAACTTGATATTTTTTGTTAAAATATAAACTACATTACATTAACATTTCTTTCATCTTAAATATGATAGGCTTGGATCCCCCTGATAGTATCTATTTGTAATTGTCTAAATTTAACTACATTACATTTTACGACATTCATTTAGTGTCCTAAATGTGCTAGGGTTGGCTCCCCCTGATATCATCAAACTTTAACTAGTACAGCATATTACACTGTCTATAATTTATTTTGCACCTTAAACTGCTAGGTGTTGGTTCCCCTGATATTATCTAAATATAACTACATTATATTTAGCATTTATTTAGTGTCATAAATGTGCTAGAGTTGGCTCCCCCTGATATCATCAAAATTTAACTAGTACAGCATATTACACTGTCTATAATTTATTTTGCACCTTAAACTGCTAGGTGTTGGTTCCCCTGATATTATCTAAATATAACTACATTATATTTAGCATTTGTTTAGTGTCATAAATGTGCTAGAGTTGGCTCCCCCTGATATCATCAAAATTTAACTAGTACAGCATATTACACTGGCTATAATTTATTTTGCACCTTAAACTGCTAGGTGTTGGTTCCCCTGATATTATCTAAATATAACTACATTATATTTAGCATTTATTTAGTGTCATTAGAGTTGGCTCCCCCTGATATCATCAAAATTTAATTACAGTATATTACAATGTCTAGCATTTATTTTGCACCTTCAAGTGCTAGGGAATGGTTCCCCCTGATACTATCTATATATAACTACATTATATTTAGCATCTATTTAGTGTCATAAATGTACTAGAGTTGGCTCCCCTGATATCAAATTATCACATAGATTACACTATCTAGCATTTATTTTGCCCTGTCAAGTGATAGGTGTTGGTTCCCCCTGATATTATCTAAATATACCTACATTACACTAAGCATTTATTTAGTGTCTTGAATGTATTCAGGTTGGGTTCCCCCTGATATCACTATCTTTGCTACATACCTTAAAGGTGCTAGGGTTGGGCCCCTCTGATTGCACACTGTAGTATGTGCCGTTTTTCTTGCGAAGTGGTTGTAAGTTGAATACATATTCAGAGTTAGGGTCCTTGACAACACAGTCGTTGCCCTCTGTGTCTTCAATGGGACATGCTGCATCTGTATTCCACATAAACGAATATTCACAGTTTCCTATCTTTTCAAGGAAATGTGGGGAACTAGACTGGGAAGGGAAAAAGAGAAGACACAAACTGTTAATTTCAATTCTTCGAATGTAAAGAACGCCAAACTATTCTAGTTTCCATAACATACATGGTCTATTTTCTCACTTTCTTGAAGGCAGGAGACAAGAGTAGTTATACTGAGCTAGTATCTGAAATTATGATGTTATAGTGGTTCGCAGAAAAAGTATGGATAGGTTCCTGAATTTTTTTTTTTTTTAAACAATGGTTTAATATACAAGCCTTCATATCATGTATCTGAACCGATGACATCATACATAGGGTAGGTTTCCTTGGTAACAATGCAAGCCTCGGTAGCAAAGACACAAAGTTGCTGACAGTATTTTACTGTGAAAAAGTAAACCTTGATGTGTCTGAAAACACAAGGTTACGGAAATTTACAATGAAAACCAGAATGTATCTGGAAAGATAAGAGTTACAGTGGTTTACAGTGAATGTCTGGATATGTTGCTGTGAAAAATTAGGGTTTTCAGTGGCTAACAGTGCCAGTCTGATACAAATGTAGTTCTCTGGAAAGACAAGTCTTAAGTTTATACAGTGGCCTTGGTAAATAACTATGACAGGTCTCTTAAAGAGGTGTATTTTATCTTAAGTCTGTATCATTTATCATAATAATACCTCACTTTTCTTTAACCAATAATAAAACAAGTTTACTCAGTTATCTTTTTTTTTTAAAGGATGTAAAAAAAAAATTTCTTTACCAGACTTCCTTTTTCACAAATGAAGTGGATTGTTGTCTTGGTTTCTTTTGGATTTCCATCAGTATCTGTACACGGTGATCCACCAGTGTACTCTATGACTAGATTACCAGGACTATCAATAACAGGTCCAGTAGTAGCACTTCCTAGATTAGATATACCCGCAACTTCCTGTAGTGACAAAACAAAGTGATGTATGTATCATGCCTCTGATAGTATAATAATAATAATAATAATAATAATCTTTATTTATACGGGATAGTTCTTTAAGTATATAAACACTTATCTCCCAAGAAGTCCAGTTAGGGCCATCCCTCATGGGTTCTGTGTTAATGCAGGAGGAAACCGGAGTACCCGGGGAAAACCTGTGTTGTTCGGTAGAGTTAAACTGAACAACACTCTTCCTACTTACAGCGTGGTAAATTTAATCAAACCCTGAATGGGGGGTTCAACCCCCGAGCGCAATGTTAAGAGGCAAGTGGTTTAACCACTCGGCCACCGACAACCCACATATTTTTGTCAGGTTTGGTTTTGATTAGTCTGAGTTGAGCCGTGTGGGTATTTTGATTATCGTCTCTCCCTCATGTCTAGCATTTCGCTACTAACATTTTACTTTCATGATGCTTTTAATGTTGGTTTGGTTTTTATGTAGTGCTTTATTCACTTTGTGTGCTCAAAGCGCTTTACAATTAATACCAAAAGTATGCACACACTTGCACTCAATTATCATGGAGTTCAGTCATAGTACTTGTCAAGTAATGAGATGTTCCACGAAATAAAATAGTTAGTTTCTGCCATTCTTAGCTTGAGACAGTTGAACAAACTTATTGTTGGAACTTCAGGGATAGATTATGTCTTAAAAGGATGATTTTTTGACATCGACAGTTTGGGTAATTGTTATTGAGTACTGTAGTATGTTATAGCTCACGTAGCAACTCAATGACTAGTACGCATGCGCATCCTATATACTATGCGATGTTTTCTTGGTGGTTTTACCCAAGGATGCATTGTGGTACAATGACTATGCATGCGTGTTCTATATACTATGCACATTCTCCACATTGAGGGCGCTATCTACAATATCATCATGAAGCAGCTGGTCACAAATGAATCCACCCTGAGCTGCGCAAGTTTATGGGATTTGCCTAGTTATGATATTACTGAGTGTTGACAACTCTAAACATGACCTAGAAATGTTCATCAGCTTGGTAAATCAAATGCGTTACATAGATTATAATGCACACTCAAGTAGTTCAAAGTTTTTTACATTGAGTTTTTAATCTGTCTTGGTTTACGAGACAGTGGTGAGTTGCTGTAATTATGGAATTTCATTCTGATGAGGACTATCGACCAAGACAGATCAAAAGCTCAATGCCAAAAACTCTGAACTGTTTTTGTTCATTAGGGTGAGGTTTTTTTTTTTTTTGTTTCTCATCTCCAATGGAATAGCCAGGCGGGTCGGGCGGGCGAAATAAAAAAAAAAGGGGGGCAAGAAAAAAAAATGTATTTTTTCAGTTCTATTCTCTGTCCTTTCTGTCCTGTTAGTCTCTATACAACTTCATTTCTCTTCTCTTTATTGAATTTCTTGTTACAAGTCTCTTGCCTTCATTTTAGCAAGGTTGACAAGTCTGTAGAACAACTTTGTAAGAAGATGATTAAATACTTATCATCCTGATGGGTGTATATATGTAGCCATGAACTATTGTGTGATTTTATCAGGAGCACTAATACATTCGTCCTATTAATCAAAGTGGCATTGCCATCGCTAACAATGTTTTCAAGTTATCCAATTTGAACTTTAGTATGTAACTTTTTGAAACACTTGCGTGATTGTCATCAGTGTGCTAGATGAATTTTCATTTATATAAACCATTACTTCTATGAAACATTTTTCTTCAGTGTGAACTTGTCAAAATAATCCACCAGATAACATGTAAACATTTCTAGAACTCAGAACCCCTTTGGGATTTACTGTTTAAAAGTAATTAAAAGTAATAATGTAAACATCGGAATGTCTTCAAAGGTCATGCATGTCATGGGTCATGAAACGCTGTGGAGTCGGTCATTTCCCTGACAATACAACTGATTTAAAGCTAAAAACTGGTCAAGAAATTAGGAATGCAGTATGACTTTTACCAATTTTAAGCATAATTTTGAAAATGATGGAAATATTCTGAGCTATTATTACATTGCAGCAAAATGTACCGTATGACAGTATTAATTTTGAGCCCTGTCCCTCATCAAACCTCAACGGCTTCAGCCATGATGAAAGACACATGCTGCTCTGACGTAACAAAGGGGTTGGGTGGGTGGGTGTGTGAGAGGGGGGGGTAGACGGCGGTGTTCTGCCAAGGTTTCCAACAAGTGGGGACACAGGCCCCTTGGTTCCAAAAAGTGGTGTCATTTGACAGGGAGTGGGGTCAATTATTATTGTCTATGAAATATTCATATAAATGATCTCAGACCACTATAGAGATACTGTGGTCTGAGATATTCCATTACGTATAGACCATTACCTAACTACATAAAAAAATTCCATTCATAATAACAGTTCCCAGTAAGCTTTTTTTGAAAATTGTGTACTACACATTACACCTTAGAAAAAGAAGGCAATTAAGATTATGTAATTTTAAGTTATATATATATATATAAGTATATATATATATATATATATATATATATATATATATATATATATATACATATATATACATATGAATGAATGATATATTGTTTAGAAAGATTGGACAGCCAGGTAGTCACAATTTTTAATCTGAATATCAATGAATAGCAGTGCTAAAATTTATAATTCCCTTTTTTCAGACAAGGACAATGAACATCTTCAAAATAAGTCACAGTGAACATATGATTGAATAAAAACTTTGAGAAATCCTAAACTTGTAACCACTTATTTCATTTTTAAAATTGTTAGTACACTGCTGTGTTTATCATTCCCTCTTCAAATTCATGACATTTTGAAGAAAAAAAATCCCTGACTTTAAAAAGTACCAAATGTGAACGAAAAACTTACAAATAATAGTCAAACAAACTTTAAAATAATTTATTTTTTTATTAATTAACCGTTACTGGCTGTGTATCATGATTTGGTCCTGCTATATCAAATGACAGCATAGTTACGTACCGTAAACTTGCAATGATAGTTGATACGGAAAGCTGACATTAGGTGTCCTTGAAACTCAGAACTTGAATCTTTAACTAAAACTATCAACAAAGTCAAAGTTGGGATGCTCTGTAAATATTACATTAATTTTTTTCTGATTTGCACAACAAGTTCCTTCTTCATGTCTGACCGGGCGCACATGCATCGTCCGTCTATAGTGGCCATGCATTGATTCAGTGCCCAACATTCACATGTGTCACTAGCACTGTCAACATCATGCAACACGATCCCCTAACACAGCTTTTTCGGAATCAAAATACACATGTACTCATTTAATTTAACCCATCAACAAATGAAAATCACAACCTGTCCCATAAATTTGGTTCACGAAGGCTTCTGTGCTGTGGCATGGCAGATAGATGTTCCGGTAGCAAGTTCAGTGTTTCGCACACGTCAGTGATTAGGTCAGAGGTCACGACAGTGACAGTAGACGAGAGACGTCCATTTCGACGTCTCATCTAATCCCTCTAATGTTTTAATTTGTAGATTAAGTTTATCAAAGTTGATCTTTTTGTGGCATTTTATATGTTAACAATAGAACTGCGTTGTCACTGTATCTTATATGATGTCAACAAAACTTTCCCTTACGCAGTCAGTATACTTCTTGTGGAATTCACGTCGAGTCAGAGCCTGGCCTGGTCCAGCCGTGGACTTAGATAATTTTGATGTCTGCCGTAAAATGAATGCGCCAAAGCGACGCAAGGTGGGAAAATTATTGCTTCATTTGTAATTTTAGGGGGCCAATGTCGCAAGGTCGTGGCCTCGGCAGAACTGGCCTAAGACGCCATGGGGAACCTTATAATGTTGCTGTGCTCAGGGGTCGGTCGGAAATAAAAACACTTTTTTTTTTCTGATGTCGGAGCTGCAAATTAGGGTCGGTCGGGAGATGAGAAACAGAAAAATAAAAAGGGCCGCCCTTATAACCTATGTAAATCAAGTCTAAACATGAACAGAAATGACTTCCTGTCATTCACCATTCAAAGTTTTGGGGTATTACCTGTTGCGTGACAGCACTGAATGTCTTCTGACATGTAGCAGCGTAGGGGTCACAGTCTGTTACAGGGTTGATGGCACGACACACATTTATATAGTATTTCTTCTTATTGTTTGGATCTGAATCATCAATGATAGACCAGTTTACATCATCCTCTGCCTTGCCAAGACTGTTGACAAGATAACAATCAAGATTTTATCAATACAGATACATTGTATTATCATGGCTAAATGTTGAGTACGGTATATATAGTGAGATTTATAGGTTGGATTCAGATGGCCATCTACTAACATTCCATGGATATTCATCAATCAGATATTATACACAGACAGACAGACAGACAGACAGACAAACAGACAGACAGACAGACAGACAGACAGACAGACTGACATACAGACAGACAGACAGACAGACAGACAGACAGACAGACATGATTCACATATTAAACCAGTCTTGGGAACATTTACCATTCGTGTTAGTTTCATGTTAATTATCTCTGTGTTTGTATCTTTTCAGTGTTATGTGTGTTTGAATCTTTTTAAGTGCTACCTTCTTTTTATCAGTTTTTACATTTCACTTGTATTATCTTTCAAATGTTTGATTCAATTGTTGCTTTCTTTCCAATCTTAAATTTCCAATTTTATTCACCTCTCTTTATGAGTGCACATGGAAAGCCAATTTACAATCACTTTTATGTAAGTTATAATAAAATTATATTACTATTATTATTACATGTACACCATTCTCTAACAAATACAGCCACACACATACACAGACATGGGTACACAAAAAACACAAACGTACTGACCCATCTTACCATTGCAGAGAAAGACATACCTTGACAGATCGTACTGTTGGTGTGTGCCAGGATCAGTTACAATACATTCTACAGGCATAAGTGGACAGGCATACTTGGTGTACCATTTAAAGAGGTAGGCATGATCACCTTCATCAACATATTCAGGCTGTCCAGGGTCTGCATCCTCCTTACATAGGAAGGCTATCTCAGTCTAAAAGAAAGAGTTGACATTTTATATCAAATGATGAAAACTAATCTGCATAAAGTTTCAGTCTAAGTTCATAACTTTATCTTCATTTTGCACCAAGAAATACTAATAGCTCATCAAAACTTTTTGCCGGGTACCCAACAATTGTTAATTCTATAATCCTTCAGTTTGCTTTCTAATTTATTATTAGTCCCTATAGGGAATCACAATTACAGCTCAACCTAAGAGTCCTTAGAGATTCGACGTCAGAATATATGTCGCAAGTTTGCTTCCCAAGTGTTAAAACCAGACCATAAACTCAATCACCACGTTCCAGCACTTATAATTTCAAAAGTACCTGACAAGAAATCGTAATGTTAGGAACTTTAAAGTAAGAACTAAATGGAAAGAACTCAGTCCAGTTGTTTACTGTGTCAATTTGTTGCAAAATAGTGTGTCTTGTCATTGTAAGTTGTTTTAATTGTAATGTTACCACACTCTTTAGTTGTCAGCAGTGTCTTTGACCTTGATGTGCTTGTAACCATGGTAATTTGACCATTGGGTCACAATGTTTGGAAATATACCGTTATTATTATTTCTGAAGCGCTGCAATTTAAAATGGGGGGGGGGGGGGTTACAATTTTTTTAATTTATTGGAAACCAGATCAGTGGAATGACATCAACTTGAGTACGCTTAGTTTTAGAGGCACAAGTTGAGTTTATGAACATTTTACTCAAGTGAAAATATTTATATTATAAAACCCTGATGAAAATATACTAAGTGTAGTATTATAGCAATAACAACAATAACTTTATTGCCAGAAATTGCAAGCTTACAAAATACTCTGAACTTAATCTACAAATGTACGAAAATATCAAATTTACAAGTCAAATGAACCACAAAATAGATAATGTAGAGAACTACAAAAAAAATTTCTGTCTAGGGTCACAAAAATAGTTCTTAGGAACTAGTCGAGCTTGTGGCCCCCCCAAAGAAGAACTCGGGGTGATTATGTGGTGTGTTGTTTCAGACTGTCAGCTTGGAAATTATTGATAAAAATTCATTTGACACAAGGAAAGTAAAGTGAGAACAGAAATAATAAACAAATCAAAGGTGTTATTTGAAATGTTGAAGCATCTCTTCTATGACATTACAATTACCTTCTGGTGTTGGTAGAACAGAGGATTGATTTGTTTGGATTTTTTTGACATTTTTGATACATATCATAAACCAGATTTAAACTGAATGCCTCCCGTAAGGGAATCACTAATTATGCAAATAACTCATTAAACTAAAAAAAACTATGGTAACAGGCTTTGTTTTTGGACAAGGGTGCTTTCTTAAGTTAATGTATGTGCCAAATTATATGGAATTTGAAGAGTGCATGATACTGCTTAATCACTGAATATCATTCATTATTCAAAATACATTAACAGATCTGGCTCAAAACCTAATCAGGTCTAGCCATTACCCTAAAGATTATATATTCCAAATTTCATTACAATTGAGCCAGCCGATTTTTAGAAAATGATGACACAGACACACACACACACAGACAGACAGACAGACAGACATTCCCCTTTTAATACCTCCCGTACCCTTGCGGGAGGTAATGACGCCATTTTATTGGACCGTTTATATATGTTATATCTTAATACTAGGTTTGAGTTTATTAGTCAATTACAAGTCATAGTTACATATGCTTCAGTACGTAGAAAACTATGAGTGACTTTTGAATGTACTTTTAAATCTCACCCGAAAAATGGAAAAACTCAGCTTGTATTTCTTTAATATTCTAAATAACTGTACATACCTTTCTATTAATATGTGAATCGCCACGGTATGGGTCCCCGTTGTCATACACCAATCGGATGACACCATCATAATATTCTAATTCATCACTGGGTTCACCAAGTTTCCATACAGTGCCACTGAAATACACATTTGATCACAAATTACAGTTTGATTTGTTGATTAAACTTTCCGGCAATTTTAACAACAGCACTGAAACACGTTTATGTTTTCACTACTTGTTCTAGACTCTGTAAGATTATAACTCAAATTAAAATAGATGTACAGTTTTTAACAACAGAAATATATTATGTAACCTAGACATACCCCTACCCAACACACATATTTATCCACCACATATTATATACACACATAAACACACTCACATACATCCCTACATCTACCCAACATCATGCACATTCATACATACGCACATACATACATACATACACACATACATACATACATACATACATACACACATACATATATACACACATACATACATACATACATACATACATACATACATACATACAGACAGACAGACAGAAAGACATACAGACAGACAGACAGACACACACACACACACACACACACACACACACACACACACACACACACACACACACACGTACACAAGGCTATGTATACAGAATTCAAACTTTACACACCTGTCTATATCTTTCTGGCATGCTGCAGCATTGACGTCACATCCGTCAATACCAGTGACTGGCTGACAAACATTAATATAGAATTCATAGTGACCTGAAGTGACAGTCAATGTTGATGAACTTAGCTTGCTCAGATCAAACGACAGTCCTATACAAATGTAAAATCAAACAATTTAAAGTTACACTGGCTGTATCTGGAACATTTTCAGTTTTCTTACCTAACCCTAACATACAAACGTTGATCATTGTCTACTCTCCCGAGATTTTAACAGTTACAAACCTCAGTTCCTAAACCAAGTTCATTGTCAACAAACTGATATCATGGTAGCATATACTATGATCTCCAGTTTTAGAATTACTGAGTGAGATTCATTCCACAGCAATTACTATCCATAGACATACACATAGTGTAGCTCTAGTATACATGATCAAGTTCATTGCCATAATACACACTACATGTATTTCCTGTTTTACAATGTAGTATAGTGAGATTCAGGCCACAGCAATTACTATCCATAGACATACATACTGCTGTAGTATACATGATCAAGTTCATTGCCAACAAATTGATGTAACACACTACATGTATTTTCTTTTTTTAACAATGTATTATAGTGAGATTCCTTCCACAGAAGTCACTATCCATAGACAGAAAAAACAACTCTGTAATACCTGCATCTTCATCTACAATTTTACAATCGTCTCCCGTCTTCTTGCTTAGTGGACAAGCTGCTGCAGTTCGCCATTCAAACTCATACACACATCCTCCTTCTGCTATGCGTATCAAAGACGGTCCACTCTCCAAATTACCTACGAGGATAATTATTTATTAATGAGTCACAATTTTCAAATTTGCCATTACTTTCTGCCATTTTTTGTTGATATTCCTGGTGCTGGTATAATTATATTATTCACCAATGTTTTTCTTCGTTCAGCCAGAAAATACGAATAACCTAAGGGGCTTTGTCACTACAAGTTGCTAGACAGAGACTGTCCTGACCAGAAACAATTCTTTTTTTTTGTCTTATATATCATTCAGTTGTAATTTTTATGCTTATGTTTAGAATTGTGGCTTATAGAGGAAGTTATAAAATAAGGAACATCCAACTTTATGCATACAAATCAGAGAGATTTGTGGGTAGCATATATTACAGTGTGTCGTCTATGTAGGGGACATAACTACATGTATACATGTACACTTACCTGGGGAGCAAATAAAAGTTATGACTGTTGTAATTTTTATGGAGTCGTGGCATATAGATCCTTCTGTGTACGTCAATTTGAGGTTGTTACCATCAATAACAGGTGAATCATGGTATTTGCCGAGACTTTTAACATCACTTGTACCTGTACAGAGATAAAATAAAAGTACTAACTGTAGTCAGAGAGTGTCTCAAAATATGAATGCCTTGAGTTGGTAGACTACTAAGTGTAAAGGGTACAGCACTGGTATCATTGGTATGCAGCAGGCCTGCTACAGCCCCGATGGAAGAGGCCTACTATAACAGTCCTGATGGAACTGGCATGCCATAATCCTAATGGATTAGGTCTAACAAAGGCCTGACAAAACATGTCTGCCTATCATAGGTCTGACAAGATAGGCCTGTAACAAGTCTGACTGGTCATGACATGAATGTCTTAAAGTTGAACGATCAAGATAAATGATCCCTGGCCAATGACATTTGTGCAAAACTGAAGTTCAGCGATTTTTCAAGTAAATACATTCTGTTTTCATTAGAGGCATTCTGATATTAACTTGTACCAGTAGTTGAGCTCCTAGTTTTATTGAGGTTCAAATCAGCAGTAGAATTTGATGATTAACCTGATATACATATAAGCTTACTCTTCAAAATCACTACCATTTTCAATATTGTTGTTATACACGACACCTACACAAACAGCTCAATTTCTCCATTGAACATGGTAAAGTCGTCATTAAATAAGATTCATCACTCTAAGATAAATTCTGATGAGTATCAAAGTCAGAACTACTGTTGCTTACTACTAAACTGAGATGAAACACTGCCCTCTATAATGTCATAACCCCCAAACAGGAGAACAATTGGGCAGTTTAACTGTAAGTTCATGGCTGCTTGGGTCAGTCACCAATCACCTGTTTTGACTCCTTTTTCTCACTTATCATGCAATTTTGAATTGTTAGCTTTGCATCTACTGGTTAAGAGACATCTACAGAACAATTTTCAAAGTTGTGGTATGGGGCATTTAGAATCACCTTTCGTGATGACGTAAAGTTGGCAAAGTGTGCAGGGCGTGCTCAAGATTTCTCGATCACATTACCTAAGATGTTATAATAGGTATATGACATTGTTCTGTCCCTCTGTTGCTACCTAAAAAGTTTGCAGTTGAAAATGAAAAGTGGTTCTTACCAGTGACACATCCAGCTGATCCTGCAGGGCAGTTAGGTGTAGAAGGGTCACTAGATAACACATCCCCACATACATTTAAGAAATATCTTCCATTGTCATTTTGTTCATCTTCTGCCCTCTCATCCACTGCTTCCCAGTTTGTTCCTTCTGTTCTGACGAGCTGCGACAGATCATAGCGCCTTTTACCATTATTGCTGGTAACCCGACACTGACTGTCTCTGGAATGATCTGGGCAGGCATGCTGAGTGTGCCACTCAAAGAAATAACTACAATCATCTTCAGTCACAAAACGGGGTGAGCCAATACCTGAATAATGCAACAATGACGATAATTAATACATGCATACATCAACTACAACTTGTCCACTTTCCTCAAATAACAAAAGTCTAAGCCCCATTGCAATACAAATTCATACGGTGAGCGTTCTCATGAGCCGTGCAATTTGTAAGGTAATAAGTACTTAGGATCATAATGTGTATGGTCATGACTATTTTTCGAAAATTTCATGATCGACATGACGAATAAAGTTATTATTTTTATTATGTTCAATTTTAAATTATTACTTGAAGTAAAAATTTGTATGCTGACACTACATTTTATTTAATTCATTTTAACTGAGAATAGGTTAGAGTTTACTTTAACAAAGTATTCACAGTAAAAGTTTGAAGTTTATTGCTAAGGCATATTTCTACATTAAATGACAATGTATTATGTACATACCTGCTGTTTGGTTACAAACAAAAGTAATTATAGATGTTCTCTGGAAGTCATTGTGATTGCATACAGAGCCATGTTGGTATATCAACACCAGCTCCCCATCAGAGTACCTGAACAAAATTGATATAGTGTAAGTTTGACAATTTGATTTAACTTAGATACATCACTATAATCATTCTCAAAGTGAGTGGGGTTTTTTTCTATCCGTAAACAACATTTGGTGACGTAAGTTCTCACAGAGGTTGGATTTGAAAATAGGTTGGCATGGAAGTCTCCTGAAACCATCCTTAACTGAGCTTGTTCAGTGTGTGGGAGCACATGACTCTCTAGCACTAACGGTTCTACATAATTATGCAAATATTCTTAAACCCCCAATATTTGAATCCCCTCTTTTCAATTACTACTATTTTATCAGAGAGCGCCCCAAAAAGATTGCTAAGTATTTTTTAATAAGGCCTGAAAAAAAATTGTTTGGTTTCAGTTACTCAACCCCACCTAGATTTTCACTGTCTGTCCTAAACATTTTTTTTTATATATTGAAGAAAAAAATAAAACCCAAAAATTGTGAAGTGTCACCAGAAATAGTGGATGCGGAAACTGACATCAACTAAAAAAGACAATAAAAAACTGTTCTTCCAATCTGTAATGGCTGTACATGTACATCTGATAAGAAGAAATAAATAACACAGAGTCCATTTGGGAAAACAATGGAAAATCTGAGCTAGACACTAAAACATGAAAAAAACATATATTAAAATAAAATAAAAAATCTACCTACCCCACATATTCTAAAATTAAGTGTAACCGGAACCACACAATTTTTTTTTTATTTGGCCTAACCCAAAAGGCTTTCAAACTTAAGAAGATATTTTTGTTATATGAAACAACAGCTGGCCTACCTAAGTATTCTTCCAGAGTTTTTACCAATTGGTGTACCC
The DNA here is from genome assembly GCF_964340395.1 of Glandiceps talaboti. Classification (NCBI taxonomy): domain Eukaryota; kingdom Metazoa; phylum Hemichordata; class Enteropneusta; family Spengelidae; genus Glandiceps; species Glandiceps talaboti. The sequence continues at coordinate 21,929,980 of NC_135551.1, read as the reverse complement.
CAGGTACCTTCACTGAGGGTTTGACAGATAGCAATATCATTGTCATTGTCTTCCTGTCCATCACCATTACAATCCATATGAACAGTACCACAAACATTTATATAGTATACGTAATCCTTGTCATCTGACCCTATGCCTTCAGCCGTGTACTTTTCAAGTGCATCTAAAAAAATAAGGAGAGAATTACATACAGCTGATAGAGAGAACAGTAGCCAGGGAGGTTTATATCGCCACGGAAATAAATCAGTCAATTGATTAATATTACACGAAAAATAAGTTTTATTTCACCACAAAAATTAATCATTCAATCAATCAATCAATCATTCAACTAAATAATCAATCAATCAATCGATTGATCAACCAATTACATGCTTGCTGCACCCTGTGGTCACATTAGAACTACTTACTTGGATCTTTTGTCAAAGGTGAAAGGTCAATATCTATGCCATGGTTGTCTTGTGTAAAGCCACACACGTCACCTTTAGCAACCACATATTCAGTTTTACAAGCATACTCTGTATTCCATTCAATTTCATACTGACAGTTGATACTGGATAACATCCGAGGATCACTTCCCTAGAAACAAAACAAAACAAAACAATGTGCATATTCTGGAATGTCGTGTACATGTAAAGTGCATTATCTCTGTGATTTCAGAGTGAGGATGCTTTAAGTATTTCATTACGGTAACTCTATTTCTTTTTCTGTTTTCTCATAATCCAACTGACCCAAATTTACAGCTCCAGCATCAAAGCAAGTTTTTTTTTCTGCCGCCTAATATTTTGTGGAACAGCGCCCTCTTTGGCAAGAATAAGCAAGTGTCTGGACTGTCAACATAAATGACATCATCGTTATTGGCGTATGGTCGATCACAGAACACAAATTGTTAACATGATCAGTATTTGAACACGGAAGTAGCACGAAACATCAAACAAAGTTCTGTTTCTTGTACGATTTCGTATTAGAGATATAAAATTTTCTTATTCAGTCACTACTGCTCATATAGTTTCTGTCCAAAATTATCTCAAATTTGATCTCATGGACTTCAAAGGGGAGAGACAATATAACTATGCTGGTGTCCCGAGATTAACGTAGTTTTAAAAAATTTAGAGAATATTGAATTTAACGATCAAAGTGATGCTTCTCTGAAATCACAAGTAATTGTAGGTTATGCAAAACTCTAAAAATGACTCCCTGGAACCAACAGTTTAGAAAAATGTATCTATTTCCTGGAGTGGTGTTCCCCTTTGGTAGAAATCTGTAAAAAGACACAACTGTCCAAGAAAATGAAAATAACGTCTTAATACAACATGGTACTGGAACCATTTAATGTAGCATGCACAAACCAAGGTTGACACGTTCAAACAGAAAATACTAGGTGACTTTACGATAACAAGTCGAACAGGGTCATTTCAGTCACACATACTTTCTTTTGCTGAGAGAAGTAAAACATTTAAATAATATATGATAATATCGGTAATATATATATATATATATAGACAAAATGTATACTCGTGTTTCCATGGTAACTTACTCCTCCTCTTAAGTTTTCATCTTGAGGACATACAAACGATATTGTCACTTGTGGTTTCTGACCGTTACATTCTCCAAGACTAGAATTTGAGGGCGCCTCATAATGCAGAGTCAATGTTTTATTATTCACAAGCTTTAAAGCTGACGCTGTCGATGGCACTCCCATGGTATTTGCTTTATCTGTGCTTGTATCGACAAGACAGGCTGCTGAACCCTCGGCACAGTTCTTTGTGGCACCATCTGTTTAACAGATTACCAGTAAAATATCAAACATTTATGATATAAAATAAACAAATAAGATATGAAAATATTAGATATATGATGTAATATGTAACTTGAGCAATGGCAGATATATGAGATTTAGTATTTACATGTATTTACATCTACAACTCTAGCATGCCATACATGTATATATCTACATCATTTTTTTTTCATATTTAAAAAAAAAAATATTTGATACTTGCTCAATGGCAGATACGTGAGAGCTGTACTTTATTTACAGCCCCAGTAGGTGTAATTTGAACCATTTTTGCAAATTTTGTTCTTATCTTAAATTTATTCATGTTGTTTTTACTTGTTTATGCAGGTGTAATGCCTAATGACATGAGGGTTGGGAGGTACAGTGTAGTGTAGTGAACAGGCTAATTTGCATAAGTGAACAGGCTAATTTGCATAAGTTATTTTAAACCTGTACTAACTGTAACTGGGGTATCCCTTTTTTGGTCAGACAACCAATAATGTATTCACTGGACATCGTTACAATACCAATAATCAGACATCGTACATGTCAAGTAGAGGTCAATTTTATCTTATTGTAATAAGTTGAAATTGTGATTCATTGGGTGTTGACTTTTATCAAATATAAATTCAAATATGAAAAATCAATTTCATTAGATTTATTGTGTGTAGATACTCAAATCTGTTTACACACATCTGATTCAATATAGTTCACAGTGTGCAATATTATGATTAAGTCAATTATATATTTAACAAAACACTTTTAAAAAATGTTTCAGTTGCAGCTAGTGCAATAATGAGACTTTTGTAGAGGAATAATAAGTCTTAGGGGCCTCAATCTGTTCTGTTATCAGAATCTAAAGACAAAGTTTATATACAAATAATACAATGTTTATTGTTGGATAGTTTTACAGGCTTGGTGTAATACCAAGGATCAGATCTGTGTGTATACAAGTATACTAATCAATAGGGGTAGCATATGTAGTTGAGATACATGTATAAAAAATGCCTTCGCACAATTTTTTTTAATGAGAGCACTGCTCAAAAAGGCAGTTATATAGTAAGCTGCAATTGAAACTGATCTGCATATGATTGACTTGACTAGAAGCACATTTTGACTATTTAATTTATTAGTACATCAGATATCAATATTTCTATAACTACATTACCTGTTTCTGGTGTTATATCTCGACATACATTGATATAGAAATCCCCATCGTCTTCCGAGTCAACAAAATATCCTCCTGCTGTTTTGATCAAAGGTGTCAAGTCTCTCTTATTGTGATATTCATCATATACATAACACTTCACTTCTTGTTTGGCAGGTCTACTGAGTAATTTACAGGCCGCGGTGGTAAACCATTCAAAGTAGTATGTACAGCCACTTGCCTCTATGAATTCTGGTGAACCCTGTAAAATTATCAAATGGAAACATGATTGCTTTCCTGTTAGAACTGCACTTTGTACATGTATGCAAACGCTTTGTACATGCATGCATGCACACATGCGTGCGTGTGTGTGTGTGTGTGTGTGTGTGTGTGTGTGTGTGTGTGTGTGTGTGTGTGTGTGTACATGTGGCACAACAAAAATTGTTGCCTATCATTAGAGGGCAGACTTCATCAAATGGCAAGCCAGAATAAATATAGTACTATGCTGCAATATTATATAAACAACCACGGTGATACTCACCAAAGTTTTACCACATCTGAAACTGATAGTAGTGGTAGTGAATTCTTCATGAATTCCAGGTAAATCACATGTTGGTCCTTTAAAATCCAGTCTAAACCCTCCCTTGGTGCTGTCTTCCTCCTGGGTAAAGGTCACCTCTTCTGCATTCCCAATGTTTGAAAATCCGTTGACGTCTTCCTTACACACTGTACTTCCCTGACATCCATCATAGACTTCCGAGATAAATGTTTTACAAACACCAATATGATAAACAGTATTCTTATCTCCAGGCGGGAAAACATTCCAGGTCCTACATAGTACATAAAAAAACATACAATATCAAATGGCAATGTGGAATCTCGATAGTCAAGTTACATTTATTGGCTAGAGTGGATGGCATGGAATCTGCAAGTTGTTGCAGTTTTAACCTCACTCCTATCATTTACTGTATACCTAGGATATTTTCGGCACTAGGCTAGAAAATTTTCCAATTTCATAATGTTCAGCTAGTTCTGAAAGACAAATTTTTACTAATTACCAGACATATGTGAGTTACATACAGTAGCCCAATCCACACCTTGATCACATAAAAGGGAGATAAAAACACACAAAATATACCAACTTGGCTATTTTATGTCAATCAATGCACAACCAGAATCTAGGAATATGACATACAATGTACCCTACATTTTGGTCAATTGTAACATACAGTACAGGAACAGATGGTCTGTCAATTACATTCATGTACAAATGATTTGTTGTTTATGGAAAGGCAAGCTGTGAAGTCTAAAGTATATACATGTAACCATGATAATACAAACATCATGCACCACCAACTACATGTAATTCACAATATGCCCAAAGCTTTTTTGTTGTCCTATAGAAAAGTCACTTATTATATATACAATGACTGTACACATGTATATTCTGTTATTATATTTGTTAATTCTCTTGTTTTCTTGGAGGTATTTGTGCACAACTAAGTATAAGTTGGGAGAGAGGATTAAATTATATATGTTAACATTTATATATGTAATAATACATACATACATACATACATACATACATACATACATACATACATACATACATACATACATACATACATACATACATACATACATACGTACGTACGTATGTACATACATACATACATAGACATACATACATACATACATACATACATACATACATACACACACACACACACACACACACACACACACACACACACAAACCACGAATTCCATCGGGAATAGATTGCTACAATATTGAAGTACATTGTAAAAACTAAATTTGCTAAGGCACTGCTTTTTTGTATATTGCCTGTGGACATGATGACCTACAAGGATTCACATTGACCTGAAATTGGCCTGTATGTTTGGGACTGAAACACTGGCAAGACAGAATGTGTATATTAAGGTATGTAATGATGTATGTCTGGTAGTGTAACACATATTCATAAACTTTTGTTTGGGTAAAACTACCCCTTTCACTTTAGTTATGTGGTGAGAGTTGAAGGAAAATGTTTGACCAGGTCTGTTTTCAAATACTCTTCTCAAAGGTTATTCAGCATGGACGGCTTGACATGTGTTTCAGCACATGATCATTGTGGATGGGCTTTATTGGGACAACTCCTAGACTGGACAGATAGTTTGCTAAGGTCTGGCAACTCCTGTAACAGAGGAGGGAGATCTCTTGGAAAATTTGCAACGCTTTCCATGTCATGCAGTATAATTTTGGTAGGAAACCCTGGTAAAGTGCCTGAGGAACTCAGCTATGTTTTACCTACTTACATGTACTGCCTTTACCAAAAACACTGCTGGAAATGAGACTGGTCCAGACTAGAAGTGGGTCCAGTCCCAGACTAGAACTTCTATTAGAAGTGGGACTGGTCCTAGACTAGAAATGGGACCTGTCCCAGATTGGATTTTTAGCAAAACTGGGAGTCTCACTAGCAGTTTATGGTCCTAGCTTGAGGTTTGAGCTACCCTTACATAGCTGAACTGTAAATTAATAATACTTAGTTGACCTTTCTATTGATAGGAATTGACCTACCCGCATACAACTTTATGAACTTCACACAGTTTGTTTGCCATGATTTCAAAGCCAACACTGAGAGGTAGAAATCTACACTACAACACCATACATGTAACTGTGGTCAGGAACCACTTCAAAATGAGTTTGGAACTCTACTACAGATTTTATGAACTCTGTTAAATTATGTACCCGCCTACTCTACAATCACACAGCGATATTATCATATATGCTTTTTGCTGTACACAATTCAATTCTTGAGAATTATTATGTGAAACTATATGACTGGGAAAAAACTAGACAAGTGGGCAATGCAAGAGTTTCATTTTTGTTTTCAACCACTTGCAATCTCTACACCCACTTCTTTTCAATCCACACATATGATACATGTACAGTACAGTACCAAAGGAAATATGCACAATGTCAATAGACTTAAAATGTTGATAATGAATGATTTTAAATTTCAGAGATGAAAAACATATATTTACACAATTTCAAATCTACAGTTTACATTTTATGAGTTTACTTATATATTTTTCAACATTTTCTCATATCTTACTCTAGATGTTTTGAGTGTTATCACATCAGGCAGCTCTTGACATCATGGTTATACCAGGACACCCTGAGTCTGAGTACATACGTGTACGGTGACAGTAATTTAGCAAACTCTACTTTGAACAATGAAAGTCGTCAAAACCCAAAATCTTGTACATTTTGCCATTTTTTAGAGCGACAAACATGTTTTCAAATTTCAGCATGTGTGTGTGTGTGTGTGTGTGTGTGTGTGTGTGTGTGTGTGTGTGTGATATGTCATATATTGCTCCTTTTTAACAGAGTAACTAGAAAAGAAGCATGCCATCTATCAACATTTTCTTGTGCCCTGACTTGCAATGTTTGCAATTATTGTTGGCAAACTGAAATTATTGGAAATAACACACATCATTGAAACCAAGGTTAAATCAGAAGTCTGGCCATAATAACAGTACAAGTCTGTTAGTTTTCTTATCAAAGTGACAATATTGTAGATATATAAGAATTTAGTATAGGCAATGTCGTACATGTACATAAGACTTCCTCATTTTGGGCATTTCAGTGATTTGACCATCACCGTCATCGTCACGTGTTTTTGTGGACAAATACATTGAAATTGATGTCATTGTCTATGATGTAACTAATACTAACACAATGTAAATCAGGAAACACACTAAACTCCTCAAAATGCAGAAATATTTCTGACATATTCACGTCTGTGTGCATTTATCCGTTTCCTGCTTTGGTTGCTTGTTGATGAATTGCAGTGTCCCGTTCATTCTTCATTGATTGATCGCGAAGAGTGCAGTCGACTCTCGAGTTGTCGGACTTTTTACATCATGCGCGACAAACGTCAAAAGACTACCACTATTATTCTAACATGCGTATTGCGAATCTTCAAGTAGACGGTACCCGGAGCCGACAGTGCGGGCAGGTGGGGGAGGGGCTCGCCGAGCCCATGTCACACAATTAACCGAACTAATGTATGTCGGTCTTGCGATATATAACGAACGGCGTAACGCATAAAAATTAAACGTAAACGCATTCATTGACGAACAAAAACAACTAGTCTAAACTTACCATGGTTGGAGTGGAGAGAGATCGTAGTCCCCAACTTTACAATTTACCAGATCATTGCTTTCAACGTGCAATGTCAAAAAAGTCAACACAATCAGAAGTTTCAAGAAATAAACTCGAGATAGTTCTGCAGGTTTGCGGAACTCCGCCATGTTGTACATGTATTGTAAGCGCAGACGCACTGATGATGTCAGCTGTCAGATCACATGACGATCATGAGTTCAATGGTCATACCGTGGGGTCATTCTAAGGTCAGTGAAAATCACTGCCATGCCGTCATCACCACCACACAACATGTGCGACATATTGAGTACAATCTGATCTAGTGAATACGGCTCGATTGCTTTATTTACCTCTATATCGTTCGTTCATTATGACAAGCCATGTGTTGCCATTCTCAATAAAACCTCATTTTTAGTGGTCTGACCCATTTTCGTGCATAAAATCACATTTGTATTCGTAGATTTCATGTTTTATTAAACTACTATAAACACTTTAATGGTTGGCGTGTACAGATAACTGTTTTGAATTTAATCGGGATGGTTCTAAATTGCGGACACATGAGTAATATATTTGTAGAAATGAGTTGGTTTGCACAATCTCTGGACCATGGGTAGGTCTGGATGGATGGAATTGATTGGGAAATGCCATTTATCGTCATAGGATTCACTTGCAACTATTCTTTTGTGGTGTTTTTCTTTTCTTTTCATTTTTTTTGTACTTAAATTGTAATAATTGCAAAATGAAAGAAGAATATGGAATTTCAAACATCAATAATACCACAAAGGAACACTTTTTGGAACACGTGTAGTTCACCAAGAAATGGACCAAAGGCAATGATAAACAAGACTCAAAGCTCAGAACTTACAAATTGTTACACAATAAGATACAGACAGCCAATTAAAAATAGAGAGGAAGTTGGTTTAATTTCAAGAATTAGACTGAGCTCACATGATCTACAAATTGAAATTGGAAGACATAAAAGACCAAAAATAGAGATAGAAAACAGATTATGTAACACCTTTCCAGGGTCTGAGCCTTCATTTATGAAGTTGATCCTTATAATGGAAGAAGAAGACCTGCAATATGACAGAAGATGAAATACACTTCATATTTTATATTGAGAGACAACAAATGTATACCAGACTAATTGCAATCGATGGTCTAGGCAATTTCAAAGAACTAGACAATGAAACAAAATTTATTACTCTGACTTTTTAACTCTGATCAAAGACACATACTTATGGCACTGACAACTTTCATAAAATCAGCGCTTATCAAACAGAAAATATTCTGCAGAGTTAAAAGATATTATGTATTACATTTATCTCACCTAAAGTTTAAACTTTCGTATAAACCTTATTTAACTATTATTACTGTAGTTTATATATTTACTAGTTTGTTTTAGCACCAAATACTTATTGCAGGAAATCTAATAACGAAGAATTGTAGTTTTCTTAACGGATGCAATTCTATTCTATTCTATTCTATTCTATTCTATTCTATTCTATTCTATTCTATTCTATTCTATTCTATTCTATTCTATTCTATTCTATTCTATTCTATTCTATAAACTGGGACTATCTCTCCAATGACAGCAAACTGCCGCCAACACAGCAATGGGAAGAAATCAAAATGTTGTAAAATGTACATTGTTTCCTTCATAAGGAATCTACACATTAAGAACTGTCTTCATACATAAACAACGTCTATATGCATCCGATAATTGACTGAACCGAACACAGGCCGATGGCAAGGTAGTGTAGTTTATAAGTTTGTGTTGATGTGAGGGTTACGTTACCTGCAAGCAGCGTGTGTCTATATCCCGTGTCAACTCACAGGGGACCCAGGAACCGTGTGACAAACAAAACAAAACAAAACAAAACAAAACAAAACAAAACAAAACAAAACAAAACAAAACAAAACAAAACAAAACAAAACAAAACAAAACAAAACAAACAAACAAACAAACAAACAAACAAACAAACAAACAAACAAACAAAACAAACAAACAAACAAACAAACAAACAAACAAACAAACAAATAAATAAATAAATAAATAAATAAATAAATAAATAAATAAATAAATAAATAAATATGCTATCAAATAAATGACAAATGAACAAGCAAACGAACGTCAAGTATAGGGACAAATAAAATAATTAAAGAAACCAGCAAATAAACAGATAATCATGGGGGTATACTAGATATGTTTTTTTTTTCTGTACCCATCACTATAAAACACATGTTATAGTAGTACCTTGTTTTCCCGGAAATTTTGGTCCGGTTTTTCGCTCATAGTTTCTTGAATAAACTTATGGATTAGAAAGTTTACATTTCACAAAAACATATGAATTTTTATGTCACAGTGCTATAAATAACGATAGAAGAACAATTGGCAAGGTCTTTATGTAATATTCCTGTCAAGAATTGATAAAGTGGGTAGATTTGACCCAGTCTGAGCGTTTTCCTACAGTATATGCCACTATGTATTTTCAGCAGAAACCCGAATATCCTTGTACTGTGCGCCCTCATCGATCACACTATATATTATATAGGGCTAACCATTCGTTGACGTGTTAGTGTGAAGCCGAGCTCGGTAACCACAATAGGGCTTGAAATTGGCCATATTTGTTTACATGTAAACATGACGGTTTTCTCTATTAGCCGTTCAAGTGCTACAAACCCAACTTGGTGAGCCAGCAAGTCGGGTATAATAAACATTGTTTGCATCTCTAAAGCTGTTTGCAATAGCACTTAAAATAGGTCGATAAAACTGATAATATCTGATATATGAAACATTGACCTTAGCTTTGCCTGATATGATTTACTCCTTGAAAATAATCTTGCACTGACGGTGAACTACGTCGACTTTTAAATTACAGTGATCATGGAGAGAGAAAAGTAGTTGCACAATGAAATACGCCACTATTCTTTGTTAAAATAAAGATGGTGGGATTTTGACTTGCAAAATGAAAATTAACTCAAACTTTCGGGAATTTGTTTCAGTGTTGAAATGCCGAGAAACATTTACAACGTTAACTGTCGACTAGGTGTTATGTAAGAGTGCATTGTCACATTTGTAAATATTGTCAACAAACAATACTTAGTGATAAGAAACCCCACTTGCTTCCAGGAAATAGGAAAATCCCGTAATGACAAATATGGCTCTTGTGCCATAACACGGAGTGTCACCACGTCAACGAAATGTTAGCCCTATGTGACCGATGAGGGCGCACAGTACAGAGATATTCGAGTACAATTATCGGTACATACAAAACAACCCAAGTTTTAGCCATGCGAAGCTCCGCGGACTGTGTGAGAGTCTAATACCGTATTCCAATAGGCTTTGGACATTGTGTTTGATGTATTTGCCAAATTATATGGAATTTAAAGTGTGCGTTATCAAGATATAGCTTAATTTCTGAATATCATTAATTATGTTAAAATTCCTCAAAAAATATAATTCTACAACTTTTCTATTTCACATAGAAGATATAGTGCACACGTGTATATGGGTCATTAAACATCTTAAAACTATTGTTTTAACTATCTCAATTGATGAAAATTCTCAACCTTCCTTCTTTATACGTTCTGATACCAGAAAAATGCCAAAACTAATCATCAAATGTAATCATGCACTGGAACTTGACACAGGAAATGCGTTGGAACAGTATGACGTCATGAAAAAAAAACGAAAGAAATATTCCAGTTTGTCGTTGATGGCGATCGGCCTTGACCCGGAAGCGAAGGTCACTAAGCAATCAGCTGTCACGTTTTCTCGAAGCTTCCCCGTCGGGTAGTGGTTTGGCTGTATTTGTGTGAGTGAATTGCCAGAATATTACCATGACAACCGTGGATTCTGTTCTATGTTATAACAGGGGTTGTGGCGAGAAGTTTAATCTGGACCAGAATAACACAGGTAATGTTTAAAAATCACTTTGTAATGTGTACACCATGATACACACTACACAGTTCTTTTATTAAAGTTGCCGCTGTTCGATTACATAGTGTGCTGGTCGCCGCTGTCTGCAGTGTTTTAACTGACATACCTTTCACTTTTAATGAAATGTGTTTTAGATTCAGCTAATCAATGCTACATTCCCCCTTTTTAATAAGTCATTGTCACCTACGATAAAGACGCCATTACGCGTCGTAGTCTCCGAGTATTTTCCAGGTATATTTCTTTCCCTGTCACAACCAGTCTCGACCGTCTCGTAACATTTTTTAAAATACAATTTCAAATATTTATCTTACTCTTATTTGTAAATGTTAGTCTAATATTTGCAAATCATGAAAACCCAGGCCCTATTTTTATCTTGTATTTTTTCGTTTTATTGCCGTTTTTATCTGTATACAGGAAAAGCTATTGTCGGTCATAGACAGGCTAAATGAACACGTTTCTGTCATCCCATTCCTAGCCGTTCAAGGACGAATGTTAATAACATCATGAATCTATAATAGACACGAGGTCGTTCGTTGTATAATAGTCTGTTATAATTCACGTTTGTGGTTATATAAGCAGTATTTCTCAACGCATCGATCATTTTCTTAATCGATCTCGGAGGTTGTTTTTTTTTATATGTAGGACGATAAATGAGTAATGTCTACCCGAGTCCCAAGTGTTATTTACCTGGGAGTTCCCCGCCTATATTATGATACATCATATGGTTCGGACGTCTCCGAGGTTTTACCATATTCCCTATCTGTTCGTGTTACCAGGGCTCTAAAACCTTGGGAAAACAGTTGTGTAAAGGGGCATAACCTAAATTTATATGTTGGGGTGTAATTTTTTTTCTTCTAAATATAAAGGTATTCATAATGTTCTAGTTGCTGAAGCATACTACTTTACTGTTATTTGCAATTGACGGAACTCAGATTACAGAACTCAAACCTGGAATTAAGATATAACATAAACAATTCAATGTATCATGTCTAAAAAAAGGAAATCCCTTCAACTGTTCTAACAATGTCAGAAGACAATTGTAATGTCACAGAACATTGTCATCAACATTGACACCATGATACTAGAATACATGTAGTTTAATTGAGGTTTTACGTAAGTATATTTTCAAGTAAATAAAACCCTTATAAATGCAGCCGGTGCCTGTGACATGTTAATTAATCATATTAACGTAGTTGAAAATGAAACAAGTTGACTCTATGATCGTAAGTTGTACTTATATATATGTTGTAAGGTATTCAAAATTGTCATGTTCTTATGAACGTTGGGGACAGGTGTAGAACAGTTTGGCAAATTATGATTTAAATAGATTATGACATATGACATTGTAAGAGTGATAACAGTCACATTACAGGTCTGTGTCATTGAACCCTATACAATACACACTTTTCCGCACTTCCGGTTAACGGTATCTGTATGGACTTCAGGTGTGTACATAACGTACGGTGAGATTTTTGATATGTATGGAAAGCTGAAGAAGGCTGGATGATTTAGCTGAAGTCTACCACTAGGAAAATTATCAATGCTGTGAGTTTAGAATTGTCTGAAAAGTACATCATGATGGACACTCACACATCACCCAACTCCTTTCAGGCAAATGAGGTCAGAGTGACACGATGTATCTTACAGTCTAAGTTGGAAATCCTGCTATAAAAATGTAGACTGGATGGTTTCCATGGATACTAATCAAGTTTATGCTACTTGGAAGTCTAGCGGTATCCTGTCCCTATTCTAACCTTAACCCAACTCGACCTTAGCCTTGATATAGTCAGTCAACTCTTTTACATCCATACCAAATTATATTTTCTCCTACCCAGCACACCAATAGAATATGCCCATCCCAGCTTCCAACTGTCATGTTGAGTTGGCTCTGATTTTCATGAGGTCAAAGCTCGCTTACTCTTGTAAATCATGGGATCATACTTGAACTTGGAGAAACTTTTTTCCAACTGACTTCACACAAATAAGACAACCTCAGCAATGTGAGTTGAGAACCAGGAATGGATGTATTGCAGAATGACTAGCATGAGACCACAGAAGGACACATATCTGCTTGGGCCAGTAAAAAAAAAATTATGTTTCTGATAACCCGACTGATCCTACTTTAAGACGCCGATCCTAAACATTTTACATACATTGAACTTGAAGGTAAAATGGTGACAATTTATTCTTTCTATCTCCATGTAAACTTTTGGCCAAAGTATGTTTAGTAATTAAAAAAAAAATAAAAAAATCCCATTCCAGAGAACCAGGTCTTTTCAGACAATAACATGAATTGTATACAGTACAGCCTGCATATTGTCTTTGTCTTGTTCTCATATAATTGTCTTCAAAAAATAAAATAAAATTTCCAACCTACATTATTTTCTGAAGCCATGATATCAGAAACAACATTTTTTTTTTTTAATTTCTGCCTTAGGATTGTATGTAAACTTTCCAAAAAAAAGCTATAAACTGATGACATTACTTTTAGGGTAGTCTCAAATTACTAATGTATATTGACATAAATTACAAGTTTTTCACACTGTCAGTATTACAGTTGTTAGTGTTAAACCTTGACAGCTATTGAGAAAGTAATCTTGATTTATGTTAATTGTCATAGCAACAGTTATCAGCTGTTCAAATTAGCAACCATCTCCAGGTCAGTGTAGGGTCAAGTCTATAAATTTACCAGTTGTAGTCGGAAATAGTTCAATGCAGATAAAAACCTAGACTGCATAATTAGAGAAGAACCACAGAATTATAAGGAAGCTAGGGAGGTATGTTGGATGATTTTTAAGGATTTGATGGGGTTAGACCCCCTAGCAGAAACCATATTTGTAGTTTTTATTTTTTGAGTGGTACACTATTTTTTAATTGACTTGAGATCAATTAAGATTGTCAGGGACACAATATTCAAATGATTTCATGTTCCTTCTTTAATTTCGTACAATCTCTCAATTGCTTCAAACAATTACTAATGGCCTTGTCGATTGTTCCATGCAGTTGGAACCCATAGTCTGGAAATTGTTTTCACTGCACAGATATTTCCATATTCCAAATAAGCTCAGCACAGAATCCGGGCCATGGAATAACATTTCCGTCTAGACTCATACATTGAATGACAAATAGAATCAACTCCATGGCCTAATAAAACAATTGTGTGGTTCCGATTACGTTCAATTTTAGAATAGGTAGGGTAGGTCGATTTTTTATTTTATTTTATTTTATTTTTTTCTGTGTGTGTCTAGTTCAGGTTTTCCATTGTTTTCCAAATGGTCTCTATGTTGTTTATTTCTTCATATCAGATGTAAATGCCATTACAGATTGGGAGAACAGTTTTATTTTGTCTTTTTAAGTTGATGTCAGTTTCCTCATCCAATATTTCTCGTGAGCCTTCACAATTTTTAAAAAAAATTTTGAAAACGTAAAAAAAAGTTTAGGGTCGGCAGTGAAAAGCTAGGTAGGGTTGGGTAACCGGAACCAAACAATTATTTTTTTAGGCCATACCATTCAGTGACTTGCATGCCAGTGGAAATTTTTTCTGCTGACTCGGTGAACAATAATAAGTTTTAATAACCATGCTTACTGTGACAGTGCCACACTGGCCTGCACTTTTATGATGGCGATAACTGGAGAGTCCATCTAATAAAATAGATAATTAAATGTTTTATTTTGAGATGATATACTAAGTATTTCAGTTATTTTCTATATCTTAGACTCACTGACACACTGGTTGAATTCATCAAGACACACATTACTTTGTTGTAGTGTTAAGATATTTGGAAGGCTGATGTGAAAGAGTTTCAAATCCTGTGATACGCGAAGTAATTATTACATACGTACCAAAGATTACTTGAACCAGTTCATGTGCATACTAACAGTATTTGCACTACAGTGCAATGCCAAAAACATTATTGTATACCTACATGCAAATGATATGCAAATGAAGGCGCACTGGTTTGTTGAACACAAAAGCGCATGATCGCACAGTGTCATTTTTATGGAAATTTACTGTTTAGGATAACATTTGAAATCATAATCCCAAGTACGGCCACAGAGAACACTGCAAGCACTCGCACAAATACCTCAAGTACACTACACTGGAACTCGTACGTCATGACCATTCTGTCACTTTACAGGAATTGTGTTGTGAGTAATGTTATCTTGAATTTAGTGTGTATTTTGATCGTAAAGTTGAATTTCTTTCTGTTTCTTTTTTTTTCCAGATTCATGTCGACATCATCCTGGAGTTCCAGTGTTTCATGATGCTTTGAAGGGTTGGTCATGCTGTCCAAAGAGAACTCGTGATTTTACAGACTTTTTGAATATACCTGTAAGTTGTATTAATACCAAGGCATAACATGAAACATATAGAAGAGTCTTCCTGATTGGATTTTCAACATTACACAATTCATTCTGATTGGTTGTTTAACATTTAAAAGATGTATTCTGATTGGTTGTTTGACATTTAAAAGATTTATTCTGATTGGTTGTTTGACATTTAAAAGATTCATTTCGATTGGTTGTTTAACATTTAAAAGATTCATTTTGATTGGCTTATCAACATTACAAACATTCTAATTGATTGTTCATCATTTACAAGAATCATTCTGATTGGTTGATTGACAGTTTATGTGATATATTTTTACAGGGTTGTACAAATGGACCACACAGCAATGAAAAACCTCCAGAACCTGAAAAATCTTCAGGAGATACAAATATTCCTGATGGGGAGGTAGGCAAAATGTGTACTGATCAACATGTTTATACAATGTTATGTAAATTGAGTCTATCCATAGACAATGGCTTCTCCACTGTCTATTGTCTAATGTCTTTTCACTTTCATTGTCAAATACATGAAATTTTGTCAAATAAAAAAAAAAAAGACTTTTAAATATGTGCTCACCCTCACGAATAAGAAACATTACCAAAATATTTATACCACTATCAATAATGGCAATCACACAATGCCAAACAAGGTCAATAAATGAACATTGTTCATTTACCCCTCGCCCAAAACAAACATTCACAAGTGTGACATCGCCATGTTTAGATACTATGTAAATCATGATGAAAATTATGGTGGTCACACCACTACAATCAAGTCAATGTAAAAATACCATAATAAAGCATTGAATTATTAACAGAACCCCAGCACTGCTTGTATATCACATTGAAAGTAAATTTTTATCAACTTATCAACATCTCAGTAGTAAATACACAACCTGTTATCATTGAAGGTGCGAATAGTTTTCTAAATTTGGTTAGAAGTGCAAATATGAAGTTAAGAAATCACATTGACACCAGACCCCCCCACCTAAAAGAACATACCGGTAGTCCTTTTATTGAGCACTTGCGATATCTTGTGTTTGACCCTAAGTCTCATGATGTGATTTGGATCACATTTGATTATGACAGGGTGCAAGTATTCTTACCCTATTTTGTGACATTTTACGTCAGGCTGTGTTACGTTTCTAGAAGGACGTATTACAACAGAATTCACCTTTGATCCATGTGTCAATGTAAACCAATGTAAATCCTCTAGAAGCATGCATTAACAAGACAAAATCTCATAGAATTATAGGTATATAAACCATAATAATTCCGAATTATCATGTTAACAAGGTCTCTTGACTTGAAGATTAACTGACATATTTTTTTTTATCTCTCAACAGGAAGTAATAACTGTGGAACCCCCTCAGCGCCCTCCATTAAGGAATTGTATTGATAGACCAAGGTAAGAATATGAGAATCATTTCCAGAGGGAGAGGGAGGGAGGGAGGGAGGGAGGGAGGGAGGGAGGGAGGGAGGGAGGGAGGGAGGGAGGGAGGAGAGAGAGAGAGAGAGAGAGAGAGAGAGAGAGAGAGAGAGAGAGAGAGAGAGAGAGAGAGAGAGAGAGAGAGAGAGAGAGAGAGAGAGAGAGAGAGAGAGAGAGAGAGAGAGAGAGAGAGAGAGAGAGAGAGAGAGAGAGAGAGAGAGAGAGAGAGAGAGAGAGAGAGAGAGAGAGAGAGAGAGAGAGAGAGAGAGAGATACACACACACACATGTATATGCATGCACATACATATATACATACCATGCAGGCATGCACACACATACACAAACACCTCCCCCCCCACCACCACACACACACAGGGGTCTATGTCAATTTTTTCATAGACTATTGCTTAGTTAAAAGATATGCAAGTGACTGTAGAAATAATCATTTGTATAAATGTTATTACAGTGTTAATGAACCTAGGATAAAGTTGCAAGCCACTGTTGGGCAGTCATTAAAGGCAGCTTTAGATAGAAAGAAGAAAACTGTAGCTGAAAAGACAGCTGGTAAGTATATTTTTACAGTACTTGAACTTCTTTCTGTCTACTTTGCCCTGTGGTCAGTTGGTGCCCATCAAAATGTGTCAATGTTATTTTTGAGAGACTGTACTTGTAAATTAGGTGTTACAAGTATTGGAGATAAACTTGATATAGAAGTGAAAAATTCCTCTTTCGGCTCCTTTACATGTATTTAATGGATTGTATTATTTCATCAACAGATGAAGAGGCTGGTAGTGCCAAAGTACAAGTTGGGACCTCCTGTAAAAACAGTGGTTGCAACAAGGTAATGTTAACTCCAATGAGTAACGGTTGTACCCTGCTGGTCAACCCTTACATGTTAGCCGCCCTAGTCTTGTTAATATATGAGTAGTTGTTTCCGTTTTCTCTGATCGCTCTCTGATCTGTCTCTCTGTCTCTCTGTCTCTCTCTGTCTCTCTCTGTCTCTCTCTGATCTGTCTCTCTGTCTCTCTCTGTCTCTCTCTGTCTCTCTCTCTCTGTCTCTCTCTGTCTCTCTCTGTCTCTCTCTCTCTGTCTCTCTCTCTCTCTCTCTCTTTCTCTCTCTCTCTATCTATCTATCTCTCTCCTCTCTCTCTCTATCTCTCTCTCTCTCTCTCTCTCTCTCTCTCTCTCTCTCTCTCTCTCTCACTCACTCACACTGTTGTGGGGTGTAGTATCATTTTATGATTTTTCCATCACTTACATTATGCACGATTGATATAAATATTTATATTTTTTGTTTCAGTGTTACGAAAATGAGACTAGTAATGTTGATGTGTGTAATCACCATCCTGGTGTGCCAATATTCCATGAAGGGTAGGTGTAAGACACTCTACATCACATCACATCTAATTTATGTGTAATTCTTGAAATTTAGAGGCTTTTTATTCAGTCAATAATGAAATTTAATACACTCCTATTTGTGTGTGTGTGTGTGTGTGTGTGTGTGTGTGTGTGTGTGTGTGTGTGTGTGTGTGTGTGTGTGTGTGTGTGTGTGTGTGTGTGTCTGTCTGTGGGTGTTGGTGGGGGTAGATGGGTGTGGCTGGCTGAGTGGGTGGCGATAAGTGTTTCTGTATATATGTGTGGGATTAAGTGTGGTTGTGTGGCGGTAAAGTGTGTGTGTTAGGGGGTGGGGGGATCGATTGCAAACTAGATAACACCCCTGAATGAACTAGTACAGCTTCAGAAATGTGTGAACAATGTTGCATTTCTAGGTAATAATAGACTGTCCAGAGACCTTTCTCTGTTAGTATTTGAAGTTTAACAGATGATATACAAATGATAATACTGCATGCATGTAAACCAAAATAAAATCATGTTTTTTCATAACTTTGTAACCATTTTGTATATCTGATCAACAGGATGAAATACTGGTCATGTTGCCGGCGGAAAACGTCAGACTTTAATAATTTTCTAGCTCAGGCAGGCTGTGCAACAGGTCAACATGTCTGGACAAAAAAAGATGATAGTAAAAAGACAGCTGCTTGTAGGTTAGTATATATGATAACGAATTGGACACTTGTAGTGAGCATTGTTAATCCCAGTGGACAATGCACAGGGGGTGCTACTATATTTGGCTCCATCCACCCATCTGTCCATTTGTGTTTCTATACACCCAGTATCTTCAGATGCCTTGCTCACATGAGGATTAACATGTAGGTGTGAAAAAAAACCCAGTTGTATAGCAGACTATCAAGAAATATGGTCAATAACTGAAGAATAATCCTATGTAATCCTTATGGCTCCACTGATACGATGACACTGATGTGAGAACCTGGGATTGAAACACTGTCCTGTGAGTTTAACATCGCAAACCAGTGTCATTCAAACTTGGCATAAAGATGACACACCATTGTGAAAACAAAGACTTTTGTGCTCCAATTCAGCTCATATTTTTTTTTTAGGGATTAATGTGCATTCTCTTGCAGTATCCCACTTGTTTATTTACCATATTGTCTTTAGCTGTCTGATAATCTTGGACAAATAATACTGATGACTCATTTTAGTGACTAGAATAAGATTGTTATAGCTAGTCCTAGATGACAGTATTGATAATGAGCATCACCCTGGATGACTGTCTTGATGAAATAAACAACTAAATCATGTGTTTTCCCAGAATAGAATGACAAGGATACGGATGTCTAGCCCTTTTGTAATTACTGAGTGTCCGCTTGATATCACTACAATCATACTCCGAACCACTGAATCCGGAGTCACCAAGGCCTGGTAAACATAGCACCAGGCCCCTTGTGACACCCTGACTGTTTGAGTCTTTACTCTAGGAGTTGTCGTCCCCCCTCTCCAGTTGTGCACTCATCTTGTGAGTGACACACAGCTGAGTGATACAGCCTATCCATGGAATCTGAGAAACACTCACCCTAGGTTTGAGTTGGTCACAGAACAATCCTGTTTCTCCAGTGGGAATCCCCTTGGTCTCCAACTAGTAACTACAGGTATTACTGTTACTGCTACCCCTTGGTCTCCAACTAGTAACTACAGGTATTACTGTTACTGCTACCTCTTGGTCTCCAACAGGTAACTACAGGTATTGCTGTTACTGCTATCCCACTGGTCTCCAACTAGTAACTATGGGTGTTACTGATCTCAGAACGCTGGTGTAAAAATAATACCAGAGGGAACACTGATAGAAACCTGTTATCTTAGCATGTAGTTAGAACCTATTTACAGTTGAAGTGTTGTTCACATTCTTCCTTACTTGTCTCTAAATGATAGGTATAGATGGCACTGATTGCTGAACAAGCCGTCTTGTGAAAACTTTTTATATACTGCTGGATACTAAACACTTCATGTGTCTTTTGTTTTCCTTATTCCTAGGTATGATTGGCATCAAACTGGTAACTTTGTATGTATATCAGTATTTTCTAAAGTAACCAATCCAGAATTAACATTTGTTGAAGTCAACCAAGTCTCCGCGTTTATAAATATTGTATTTGGTACGGAGGAAAGCCTTTTCCAACAGGAGTTTATACTGTATGGGGTAAGAAGCAATTGTGTACAAATATTGATGTGATCGCTATTTTTTTGTTATTCTCACATGTACTGTCAGTCTTTCTATAGTTGATCTAAATCATTACATAGTCTCAGTCATTGCATAGCCGATCTCAGTCTCTGCATAGTTGATCTGTCATTGTATAGTCAGTCATTGCAAAGTCAATCTCAATCTCTGCAAAGTCAATCTCAGTCTCTGCATAGTTGATCTGTCATTGCATAGTCTCTCATTGCACGTCAGTCATTGCAAGTCAATCTCAGTCATTGCATAGTCAATCTCAGTCATTGCATAGTCAATCTCAGTCTCTGCATAGTTGATCTGTCATTACAAAGTCTCTCATTGCACGTCAGTCATTGCAAGTCAATCTCAGTCATTGCATAGTCAATCTCAGTCTCTGCATAGTCGATCTCAGTCATTGCATAGTCAATCTCAGTCTCTGCATAGTCGATCTCAGTCATTGCATAGTCAATCTCAGTCTCTGCATAGTTGATCTGTCATTGCATAGTCTCTCATTGCACGTCAGTCATTGCAAGTCAATCTCAGTCATTCCATAGTCAATCTCAGTCATTGCATAGTCGATCTGTCATTGCACAGTCAATCTCAGTCATTGCATTGTCAGTGTCACTGCATAGTCAATCTCAGTCATTGCATTGTCAGTGTCACTCTTTGCATAGTCGATCTGTCATTGCATAGTCAATCTCAGTCTTTGCATAGTCAATCTTAATCATTGTAGTAGTCTTGCAGTAAATCTTAGTCATTGCAGTCAATCTTAGTCATTGCATAGTCAATCTCAGTCATTGCAGTAAATCTTAGTCATTGCACTGTCAATTTCAACCATGTTTTTGTTTTCTTCTTTTCTCTAGGTAATAGATCCATCTAAATCTACAGTCAATCTACTTGGTTCAAAGGTGGAAATCAAGCTAAAAAAAGCAGATCCTGTATCTTGGAAAACATTGGAACATAAAGACGAATAAAGTGACCTGTAATATATCATTACACTTTCAAGACATTCATATGAATATTGTAAATTAATGAACAAAATAAACTGAAAAAAGTTCTACCAAATGTCAAAAAAAATTTAACAACTTTTAAAATAAATGTATGCGCTATCTCTATGTTATTTTAACGTGTCTAACATTCCTTGCTTTGCGATAGTGGTAAGTGGGTAAAATCAACCTGACTTCCTAAGGTATTTTACCAGAGATCCCCAGCAAAAGTAAGGTACCAGGATGTGAAAATCTATGGAGTTTTACCAGATTTCTACACTCTGTATTTGACGGGTATAAACTCTGGCATATTTTTTGCTATCATGGTTTACAGTATATTAAAGATAGCATGTACTTCAAATGTAAAAATTGGAATCTTTTGCTGTTACTTTGTTCAAGAAAACCCAAACCCATTTAAAATCAAGGAAATACAAATATTTTGAATAAAGGTCAAACTGATATCAAAATTAAGTCATTTTAGAATCCAATATGGCCACCGATTCCAATATGGCCACCAAATTCAATATGGCCACTGAACATTCATTTCCTCAAAAGAGAAGCTGATGAACCTCCAAATTTCTTATATTATTTCAAAAGGACCAGGAGCAAGCTTATATATAGCAAACTGTTGGAGAGATTTAAGAACTTTGATTTTTCAGAGAAATTATTACCAGAGATTCATTATACCTTAAAGGGGGGAACGCCACTCCAGGAAATAAATTTTGGGTTCTTGAGAGTCATTCATGATATTACATCCCATAATTTTAATGCAAGTGCCAAGGAATGCCAAATTGAAACTTGCTTCACATTCAGTGTCCTTGCAGTGGTCTGGCAGTGCCTCATAGGTTTTAACAGACATGTATATTTATTGGATGAACGATGACTATTCATGACTATTTATCTGAAGGTAATATGCTCTCAGGGGCCATGATTATTTATTATTGCAACACTGGATCACTGCTAAGAGGGTCATAGAACAATGAATATGACACAAGTTTCAGCTTGGAGTTTATTGGCAATTGTGCGAGATCATAAAATCATTCACCAGAAACACCCCCCTCACCCCCCCCCCCCCCAAAAAAAAGTTGACAAAAATGCTTTCATTTCCTGGAGTGGTGTTCCCCTGTGTATTTCAATGTTGATCGGTGTAAAAAATAAACTCTGTTGTGTACATTGTGAATAAAGAGGGACTACAGAATGAATGGCCTGTATATTGTTTTAAGAAATGCCAGTCAATCAAGTGTACACAATGTTTCTTGTTGCTGTTTTTTGTTGTTGTCAATTTTGTGACTGTGATTACAGTCAGTTAAAATTCTGCGCTTAAAAGTTGAGCATTGTTGTTGCTTGTAAACAATCTCTAACAATTAAACTATTTATAATAAAGTGACAATAACAAATGCTTTGGTTATTAAAATGTGACGTTTGTGAGTTTCTTAGTCTGTGTATATCTGTTTATACAACTTGTCTTCAAATATTCAGCAGTTCAGTGTTCTCCCCCTGGAGTTTAGCTTGCAAGTGTGATTGCTAATTTGCATACTATTTTACATATCAATAACATTTATATTTGCATAATTATTTGCATAATGATCAGCATATGATGTGCATGTCTTCAACATCGAAGCATACTCTGACATTCTACTTGACACACATACATGGACATTCGGATCAGTGATTTCTCGTCATTATTATTATAATATTGTCATTACCACTATTACCACATTTCACTACCAGATTACCACTATTTAAAGGAAGATAGAATACTTTTGTAGCATAGCAGAAACCTGTCAAGCATTGTGCATGGCCCAGGTGGTAAGGATGTTGTGAGCACCATGCTTTCTGTATAGTGGGTAGCACACTGGAGTTGTTAGGGTCTAATGGTTCGAGTGGCTGCTAGATAACTGGACATTATTTGCTTGATTGTAACCGCTGCTGGTTATTTAGAGCTTGGCTGTAGTATTTTGGCAATATGAGCATTGCTGTTGTTGTCTTGTTTACTCTGTCAAATCTTGCCCGAGTGCTTCAGCCACCCAGAAACAGATGGCAGCATTGAGGCTTTCAAGAAGTGGTAAAGTATAGATCTATGGTGATAAATTTTATGCTGTATTAAACTGTGCAATAATTCGGTATATCATGTTGATTCATGTATGCATACTGATTGCCCAATACATAACTCAACCAGCCAGGATACTGATTACAGTGTGTAGTACAGCGCCACCAATGGTTGAAATGTGAGACCAAGCATACATTTTTTTTTATACACGAGAGCCAGTGTCACAGGTATAATTTCAGACTGGGGACTTGCAAAGAGAGAAATAGTACAGTACAGAAGGTTACACGACACTGAATTAGAAACCAGAGGGGATCGGAGAGCTTAGAATGTCCCCCGACGAGGGGTCAAACAAATACAGAAAACAGGAAGAAAAGAAAATGAAGATACAAAAATATTCGAGAACAAGACAATATGTAATAAAGAACCCCATTTTGAATTGATTAGTTAAATTTGTCATAATAAATCGCTCACTCTGTTCCATCAATTCTTTAACCATCTAGACAAAAATAAAAACATAAATTAATGCTTACTATCAGATTGAGTTTTGTTAAATTCTCATATCCACTTATTTAAGCAGAGTTGATACACGTTCGTAGTGGTTATAAATAATTTTACTTCTGCCAGTCATGTAGATTTAATTACACATACCAATAAATATTACATCTGTAAGACTTGCTGGTAAAGCAAACAATATATCCAATTTAGGTTTTATTCATTTTGTGACAGAAATATCATTACAGTCGTGGTTCCATATCATTCCAACACAATGATAGAGTAAAACAGACTTTGACCCGGTGCAAATATTTCTTCCATCCTTTGTTTGTCGGTTTCTACAACTGTCCAATGTCTTACTTGTTGACTCTTTGGTTTCGACATTGGTGAGTTATCAGTTGTGATATCGATATCATTTTACCAATATTATCACTTTTGAAAATGGTATCTTTGAGGGTCACAGGTTATAAGAAATACTTCGCATTACTCCCCCCCCCCCCACTTCCACCCACCGCCTTCCTACGTATTGGATGTGCCCTAGATGGGGGCACCTACCAAGTGTCTTGGTCTAAAATGGGACCGATCTATCTAACTCGGTCTAAAGTATGGTAAGTGGCTACCTCAGTACCAAGGTTGTACATCCCTACCAAACCAGTAGATAATTCAAACATTGGATATCGTAAGCGTCACGAGTCCACGACATCACCTAATGACCTCAGCTTATTCCGCGCACGTACGCGTCCAGTTGATTTAATTAACACTCGTTCTCTCTGACTGCACTGTGTAGAACGCCTACACAAGACATGACATGACATACGATATCTAGAAGAATTGCTGGTAGGACAAACATCACATCCACTTTTTTAATATCACCTCTTCTTTCTGACCATGTAAATTCTCTTTTTGTGAAAGGTTTTAAACGATTACTGTAAATGCATTTCGTAAGGTTCTGCTTTGTTCGAAATATGAGTCAAAACGTTCAAAATTGCCATATTTAGGGAGCGATCAGTTATTACGGCCGGGGGGACCGCCTGTAAATCGATCGGGGGGGGGGCACCTTAATTTGGGACTGAAAGAAGGGTGGGGGTGTCATTATTTTTACAAAGTGAATAATGGGGGGGGGGTTACCTTATTTTCAACAACTGAACGAAATCATAAACGACCCTGCTGTACTTAAATATCCATACAACAAATGTATGTGCATACAATAAACCATAAACACATAAGAAATGAAATACCTTGAAATTTATCTGGATGGACTGACTCTAAAATCTGTGCCTCCATTGACCTGAACATGTTGAATTGTACACAAACACAGCCAACAGAGACACACTTTCAAATATTTAATGAATTTGTATCTCTAATCTAACTGGTAACGTACTGACCTCCACTGTGCATGTTTTCCCAAACTTTTCTAACTTTCTACTTGATCTTTTTGTATTATCATTTGTGTCAATATGACTTGAAATGATGTAAACTTTTGAAACCCTAAAATTAGTCATACTTTTACGATATAACTAAGTTGTGTTTTACTTCTGAGTGGTGCTCAAAATTTTTCAAAAGGCTCTTACCCCTCCCAACCCCCCAACCCCTTGTATAGCAGCTTGTAAAGCAGCCGCACACGCGCGTAGCGTGCACTTCTCCCCATACTGTTTCCAGTTCTCTCCCTACTTTGAAACTTATTACTGAAACCCCTAGGTTTACAATTATATTAACTCCATTTCTAATATTGTACTTTACAATTAGCTGAATTAATCTATAATGGTAATAGTTCACTCAATCTAAGAGATATCCTAGAAATTTTGGTTACTAAACCATGAATATTTTGCATGTCCATGAACAGACAATCATACTTCACACAGGGTTCCTGTCTAAAGATCTTTATACATGTGAAGCAATGAATTTGGGACAGCAATTTACCAGATACATTTAAAATTATTGTAAATGTAAGAAATAACTATGCAGTGTGCTGTATTGTGCTTTGAGAATCTAGAGTGTCTTTTGCAAGCACACGAAGAATATTTCTTGTCAACAGATGTCGGGGGGGGGGGGGGTCAGTGTGTTTTTGTATTTGTCAGATGGGGTTGGATTGTTTTGTGGATGAATCACAGGTGGGGGTCACTATTTTTAAGTACAACACGAACAAGAAGTCGCCGGCCCACCCCTGGCCGTAAAAACTGATCTCTCCCTTAGATGTTATTATTTTCCGGAAACTACTAGTGACCCAAGAATTGTCGCAACTCGTCTATCGACTCGTAGTGACAAAGACCTTAGGTCACTCATATTTTCATTGGCTGAGGGAAGAAAAATAACATCTAAATACACTATTGATATTTTGTAATCTTACTTTAAAACTTCGTATAGTTAACTATAGCATAGGTAATCAACATTGTAATTTTGAATGAAGCAGAAAGTCATTAAGATAGGTGTTTATTTTCCCCTTCTAGATCTGATGAAATAACCATGTATAGTATCGAAATAGCAACAGCGGTGGAAACACATGTGCCTGTAGTAGTCAAAGGTTAGTAAGTGTCATAGAGGCAACACCACATCCAAATGATCGTTGATGTTGCATTCGACCAAAATCATGCGATACTGACTATTGATTGAATTAAAGTGGCCATGTGGATGAGGATTGGGTACTTATTTTTGATTTTTAATTTACAAAAAATTTATCATCACTTTTCCTTCTTAACAAATCAATGTGACACACCATATGCCAAGTTCTTGTTTGCAGTTCAATAAATTGCAAAAGCATAATAAATGTGTAAAATGTGTGTTATTGTACGTTCGATAAATAAGTTTGTAACACATTTTTTGAGCGTTTTGCAATGTATTAAGACTTGGACAATATTGTTTCACATTTCAAGTGGAACGCCATGATAAAATTGTTTTATAAATTGAAAATCCAAAATAAATACCAAATCCTCATCCATTAAAATACTTGATGTCAATATTTTTCTTTATTAACAACTGATGAAATCGAAATGAAATAATTGTACCTGCAATTGTACATAAAAACGGAAATAGTTGTCACAAAACATGCCTCTTTTGTGTTCATGCAAATTAAAAGTTTAATATAACGTGATCAAAGAGAGCTTGAACACATTCGTGCATTTGTTCGTAATACAGTTGTTACTTCTGACAGTTAACAGGTAAGTTCTTGGTTTCAGTTCTGTGTATGATGATGGCATACGTAAGGGTTGACCACATTGCAGTTTTACATGAATATATTTATGTCTACTTGTAATGTTCTATATGTTCCAAAGAGATTTTTCTTCTCCAATCTCTTGAAGTAATTAAATGCAATGGCATCGTCAGAGGCCTAACATTTCGACCCGGGCCGACAGAGTTGAAAAATAATACCAAGATTTGATCCGGGCCAAGGTAGTGTAACCCGGGTCTGTTTTGTGACACTGAATAACTTTGTCGTAATCCATGACTTTTTCCGTCCCAGATCGATTTCTGTTCTCGATGTTCACTGTTTTCATGATCAGTGCAATAAATTATGAACTTCTTGTGCATGACCAGTGTTAGAGTTATTTTGTACAGATCATATCTTGGACTGACCAGGTAAAATATTCGTGACGGGGATTTCCTATGCGCGTCTCAACCGGAAAAGAGGGTCTCATGTGAAATAATATGGTGATTTTCCCAGTGTTAGTTAAAACAAAACATGCCGAAACGTCGCGAGATGTGATTGGCAATGAATTGTTCAATCCTTGTAAACTGCCCATGGAAAGTTCTGGAACAAAGAACAGATACCAACTAAATTTACATTCAATTTGATGGTATAGATGAAACATATACTCTTTGTAGCAAGAACGCTGTTGTAGTAAACATGATGGCAGAAGCACTTGTATACTCAATGAGACGAAGAAGGAAACTAAATTGTCCTCATGTGTATTGTATATATTATTGTGTTTCAAAGAGGTGGTTGAGATTTCCACTGGATAATTTTTCATTTGTTACAATTGTCAAAGAGTTTCATGTTTTGAAATAATAACAATCTTTTTTTAATACTGGATAATTCTCTAAGTATATAAACACTTGTCTCCCAAGAAGCCCAGTTCAGACCACCCCTCATGGGTTCAGTGTTAATGCAAGTGGAAATGCTCTGTTCGGTAGAGTCAAAATGAACGACACTCTTCTTACTTACAGTGTGGTAAATTTAATCGAATCCAGAATGGGTTTGAACCACAACCACAGTGGTAAGAGGCAAGTGGTATAACCACTCGGCCACCGACAGCATGCTCTACCCATTCTTCTCATTTAAGTCTGTGCTCTCGAAAAGTAGTATGCCTTCTACATGTGACCGTATCGATTAAAATACTTGGTATGAAGTGTAGTTCCTTTTTTGTTCAGTTTTGTTCAGTATGGCAGTAACGCCTGCTAGAACAGCGAGATGTTAAATACTGCTATGAAAGAGATTTTATGAAATTTATGAATTTCAGCAACAGCATTTGGCAGTAGTAGCTTGTACCAAGCTAAGGATTTCAAGGTACGATAGTAAGGGCACTCTTCTACCTGATGATTCTGATTGTCATTTTCTCTTGTTTTTAGATTTCGAAAGTAAAGACACAATGAAATCACTTGTTGTAATTCTATCGACTGTACTATTCACTACAGTATCTGCGTATGCTGGCCATGGAGGTATGTTATTGTTTTCATCTTGCTCAAGAAGTCAGATATTTATTTCAGTGGTCATTATCGATTACGTATGCGTACTTATTCATCTAACCCATCTCATGGGTGTGTTCATCATGTTTGTCATCTATTTGCCCCTTCCTTGTATTTCACTGAAACTTTACCGCCAGAGATAAGACTCACATTTTGATTTTGTGTTTTGATTATATACCATTATTAGTTTAAGTGGGGATGGACATAAAATGAACTTTATTGATCGATTGATTTACTTATTTATTTATTTATTTACTTACTTACTTACTTACTTACTTACTTACTTACTTACTTACTTACTTACTTATTTATTTATTTATCTATTTATCTATCTATCTATCTATCTATCTATTTATCTATCTATCTATTTATTTATTTATTATTTTATTTATGTATGTATGTATGTATGTATGTATGTATGTATGTATGTATGTATGTATGTATGTATGTATGTATTTATTTATTTATTTATTTATTTATTTATTTATTTATTTATTTATTTATTTATTTATTTATTTATTTATTTATTTATTTATTTATTTATTTATTTATTTATTTATTTATTTACGTATTAGTCGCCGGAATCACACATTTGCACCGCACGGTCCCACTCCATGAAAATCAATTCAGATGATATTGCACTAACTGTAAATGGGGTATTATTATTTTTTATCAGACAAGTAGCAACCAACAATATATTCACTAAAATTGTTAAATTGCCAATAGTTAGACTTTGTACATTTAACATAGTAGTTCAGTAAGTGGCCGAAATCGGGATCGTTGATTTTAGGGTGCGGACCCTGACTGGAGTTATTACACTCTCTATGATCTAACGTACATTCAAATGTTTACAGCTATGGGTACTTGAACATAACAACCATCAAAACAGATATCAAGTGAGAGATTTCTTACTATTTGAGTTTATGTGTTCTTTTGATTCCCAGGATGTGAGTCGGAGTGGGAGTACTTCCAAGGAAAGTGTTACTATGCCTACGAATTTCAGAAATACACCTATGGAGAAAGTAAGACAATTTGTGAAGGCAAAGGGGGTAGTCTTGTCACTATCGACAATGCAGAAGAGAACCTGTTCCTCTATGGTAAGTTTTCACGAATATACCTAGGTTTGCAAACTATGTGTCGATAAAACATGTATATTACAACAGAAGGGGGCCTTTTATACTCGCCATTCCCGTTTAACCCCCTTCATCGTTTGTTTACCCAATGTAATTAAATTAAATTCATCAGACCACTATGGAAAACAGATATGCAACACAACGCTTTCCATTAAAGTGGCCATATGGATGAGAATTTGATATTTATTTTGGAATTGTATTTGATAAAACAGCTTCACTATGTTTTTCTACTAGAAAAAATAATGTGAAATAACATATACAAAGTCCACATTCGCAACTCAATAAAATGTAAAACATTAAACAATGTATAAAATGTTTGTTATTGTACGTACAATAACAAACTTTTTACACTGTTTGCATCTTTTTGCAATGTATTGAGTTATGAACATGGACTTGGTATATGCTCTTTCGCATTATTTTTTCAAGTAGAAAAACATAGTGAAGCTATTTTATCAAATAAAATTCCAAAAGAAATATCAAATTCTCATCCATATGGCCACTTTAATAGCATATGGCTTTGAACACGAATTTGCAAATGATAAAAACACTCTCTCAACTTGCAATAACAATGTATTGAGAGATCATGTTTCGAGAAATTCGATTTTTACTTCCATTGTTTTGCTACAATTCCAAGTTATATTGAAATGTTTAGTTCGAAATTGTTAATTATAAATTCATAAAGTCAGAAATAAGGAATGTTCAAACAGCTGTAACTACCCTGGAACATGACCAATTTCAGTGGTGTTTTGCATCAACGCGTTCCTCGAGACATCAACTGTCTGATGGCTCCATCCTGAATATGCCTAAAGGATTTTCGGAGCGTAAATCGGCAATACCGAAAATGCACGAAAATCGACTAATAGGCAAAGTTCGGAGAGAGTTGAACGCTATAGCCTGTGAGTTAGTAGGATAATGTGAGCGATGCTTAGGATAGAAGATTGTATAGTTTTGTTTTGTATGAAGCAAACATGTCAAGTCGTGCAATGTTCTACTTGCCACAATCGTATATGGCATTCAAATCATAACATTGGTTTAATCATGAGCTTAATATATATGGCCTTTCCAACTGTCAATTTGTGAACATTGTTGTCAGCTAACACGCAACAAACTAATTACAGTGTAATGAGAGTCTCACAACTGTGATTATGTATAGCCCTAAGTGACATCTTATGACGTTTATTTTTACTCTCTAGTAGTTTTATTACGAACTTTCCTTTGTACCGGTAATAACATTGTTTACAGATTAATTGCATCCGAGTAACCACTTATTTGACTAATAATTAAAGCATAGCTAACAGTATACTATTATACTTGATATTGATGTTGTAAACGATTTTAGACAAGCAGGGAAAACATTGTACTTGAGTGTTACGAGTTGTATATTGTTAACATGTAAAATTGATATATCTGCACAGGTTTTTCCCGTGATGCAAACACTCTTTGGATTGGTGCTACCGATAGTAATTCCGAAGGCACTTGGCAGTGGCAAGACGGTTCAGAGGTAGGAAATCACAACTTATTTATTAACTTTATTACGCAGACATAACTGGCTAAGATAAAAGATCACGTAGGAATAAACCTATTATCATTTTTTCAACTGTTATTATACTAGTATTTTGTTAGCCCAGTGTCTTTTTTTAGTTTTGCCCAACATGAGAATGCTCTCTCAAATGGTTATTTTTCATTTTGCAAGTCGTCGGAAACATATCAAATAAGAGCTCTAGTTTAAGTAGTTAGAATATCATTCTCCCCGCTCGCTAGCTTACTAGATAAGCAATTTATAT